>NW_013667122.1:150614-155023 GCF_000517525.1 Limulus polyphemus
ATGATTGTGTGGCAGCTAAGCATCGGTAGAATTATCGATGTACTGCTGTCTATGATGATGATATGGGTTACAAAAAATCCCATTCTTACTCAGAGCTACAACTTAGTCATCACACTCCAACAGTTTTGGTGAAACTATTACTTTCTCCTTCAAGCTGGCCTGGCATGGCCAGGTGGTTATGGTGCTCGACTCGCAATCTGCTGGTCGCGGGTTTGAATCCCTGTCACACCAAATATGCTTGCCCTTTCAGTCATTTGGGGTGTTATAATGTTATCGTCAATCCCACTATTCGCTGATAAAAGAGTAGCCCTAGAGTTGGCAGTGGGTGGTGATGACTAGCTGCCTTCCCTCTAATTTTACACTGCTAATTAGGGACTGCTGGTGTAGATAGCCCTCGTGTAGCTTTGCGTGAAATTCATTATAAACAAACAATTCCTTCAAGCTATTTACAAATGACTTCCAGATTTACATACAGGGGAAACTGCTATTTCTATTGGTTATAAACATGAGCTAATTAGTAGTAGGTGGGACTAGACACGAGGTTTCAAAAGAATGGAGTAGTGGGAGGAGCAATTGTAGTAGATTTGCTGAAAATATTGACATCTCAGCAAATCATAGAGGTGGGAGGTTCTTGTTTTATATTTAGCTTGTCTTCTCAAAATCGAGTTTCTAATTAGGTAGCCACTGTACACAATGTATGATAGATGTAATAAAATATAAACTGACAATAAGACAAGAGCACATGTTATGCGAAACATAAAAAAATTATATTTAGCTTACTTTTTGATATTTCCTTTTAATTTAAGAAATTAAAACATATATAACATTAAAATTTTAATTATAAACTGTGTTTTGATGCTAGTTTCAAAGTTTGAAAATAACTCTCCAAAACTTCATGACATGTACTTTAACCTACGAGAGCAACAGGTTTATCAGAATCTGAAACTGAAGATACATTGATGTGATGAAGGTAATGTAGCAAAGTAATGTGCCAATTTGTCCACATGCTGGCCTGTAAGATATCCACTGAAAGACTACAGAGACTAGGAGGCCAAAGAATCATCAAGTGGTATATTCATGCTTAAGGTGGTTAGGAACACCATGATAAACAAGACAGATCATCTGTACAGGAATTATCATAAGAAAAAATATCCAGTGTTGATTTTTTTGAAAAGATACCATTCTTGCAAAATAGGAACAAACAGCATTGAACAGACAAAAAATATTTCAGTTAGAGTTGGGTAACATAAGTGGCGAAAAAACAATGATGGTCAGCCCATCTTTTGATAGTTGTCACCACATTCAAAGTGTCTGTGAACACTACAACACAGAAGTGGTATAACAAGGTGCTAGAACTTTTGACATTTTCCTGGAACGGCTCTGATCTCTAATATAATGAAGTGAGAATGAAATATCTGAAAAGACTACAGACCTTAAAGCTAACAGTTTTCTCTAGATCTGAAGAGAGGCATCAGTGAAAATATTCAAATCTAGAGGAGTTAACTCCGAAGGAAAGGGTAACATACAGTAGGAAACTCATGAATGAACCACACTTAAAAATAATCTCATAGTAGTAGAAATTCCAATAGATAACATGTCATAGGATAGACTCATTGAAGGGTCAAGATCCCATTGACAGTATCTGAAGTAAGTACAATCCATTGAAATTGCCATGCAAAGAATAGCCATCATGCCCAACTCAGAAAGTGGGTGTTTGGTAGATGGTGAAGTATGTGCACCCAAAACGTGAAGGACTACGAAGCCAGAGGAGACAGGTGAAGAGTTCTTGAGAAAGTATTAATATTAAAACTCAGGTAAACAAAATATTGTATATACATACGCTGAGACTTAGACTTATGAACAATTCATCCCAGAGAAGAAATGAACTGAGAGGTCAATTCAGTGTGAGGTAACCAATGATCAAGAATCTTTGGATCATCCATGTACTGATGACAGTCAATACTGGGGGTGAGTAGAAGAGCAGTTAAAGGTGTCATTACAGGTGTCAAGCCAAAGCCAGACCGAAAATAGTCATGAACTGAGAAATCACTCTACCATGTGAAAAATGAAGATGGGTGAATCAGAACATGTAATTGTCATTTGAAATCCTCATTTGTCATCCAAAAACTTTGATGAAGAAACTTTCATAATATACTCATAGGTTCCACCTTCAAAGAAATATTTAGATAACAAATGAGAAAGGAAAGAACTAAGACCTGTTTCCAATCTCATGTTGACTGTGGCGCCACAAAAGGATGAGAGTTAAAAACTCTCAGGTAACATAAAGTAAAACGATATGTCTTTGTTGTGAAAAGGGTTTTGAACTACCAGATCCAAATTCAAATAGAAGCTGTATTTGAATGAATAGAAAATCGAAGTGAATAACCAGATGAAACGAAAGAACATGAGGTAAAGGGTTCATAAATTAAAAATTCTGAGATGATCCCCAAAATTCAGTATTGAGGAGCCATCCAGAACAGAGACAAAAAGTGAGTCCTAAAGACCCACCTTATTAGCATTATTGCTAGACAACAGTAAAAGTATGAGTAGATGTAGTGAGAATTAAGAAACACAAGGCTTTAGAGGGTTATGACAACCAAAACAAGATGCTAAAACTAATCAATTCCTGCTGGCGAGCAGAATGAAAACAAGTTAATGTGAAATGCCTGCAAATGCAGAAACAAAGCAGGTTTTTTTAAATATAGACATGTAAATGAAGGTTTCTGGTTAGGAGAAGAAAAATACCTTGCATTTTAGCCTGTCAAAGGAACATAAGAGCCATGAGGTAATAAAAACAATAGAAGTAAGAGCCTTAGGTAATGAAGATGTTAATGTGATCCTGATTAAAATAATCAGAGGAGTAAGAATAACTAACAATGATGCAGAAATAGAATGGCTTAAAAAAAAAGACAATTCATGATGTGTAGGACAGAAAACTGATGATTGGTGTAGGAAAAGAAATGAGACCAGCAGGAGTGTTGTCAGGATTAGAGCTAGCATTGTAGCAAACTGAATACAATTAGTCCTAAGCAAAAAAAAAAATAACTTAATCAAAAATATAAGAAAATGGGGATTGTTATGCACATTAAGTATATATATATATACAATTGATACCCATGAGAAATGTCAGTATACAATAGTACAAATACATCAAAATGTCAGTGGTGACATAGCATCTATAATTTGCCCTGCACATTATTGGCAACTTTTGTAAGTTATAAAATTCTGATAGTGGTGAAAATAGCTGCATCAGAAAGAACATCATAGCAAAATGAACAGTGTCAAGAAAAAACTTGTGTATGATCTTCTGATGCTTGCACAGTAAGCATCATGGAAGGTGGAAAAGTGAAAGTTTATGGATAAATGATGCATGCTCTGCAATGCATAAAAGACATTCAGAAATTTTTGTCAGATGTTTTATTAATAGCATGAGTTCAAATTCAGTGAAGAAAGGCTTTCACTATTTCAGAGGTAACTCTACCTGAGTTCAATGTTGTTAATACTTTAAGTGTTTTTGGTGGATGTTATGTAGGGCTATGGAAGAGAGAGAGGGTCCTAGAACAATGAAAATAGTTGATAACTGGTAAGGACTTAACAAACATCAGATTGTAGTATTGTTAACTTGTTTCAAGATTTGGACCCTTTCCCCCAAAAAAAATCATTTTGATTTGCAGTTGTTTTGAAAGGATCACAACAATTCTTTATCCCAGTGAGCTGTCTTTGAGCCATACACTAGTGATTAGAAATTTTATTTAGGGAAATACGTAGATAGAATGTTCTTAATAAGTGACTGTGGTATGGTAGGTAACTGATTACAATTTTTTATGTGATATATATTAATAACTAGTGGTTTAACTATACAACAGTTTGAAAAGGTTCTTTTTTATTGCTAGCATCATGTGTTTTCTGCTGTAGATCTTCATTACATATGCTCATATCCAAATATGAAAATGATTTACTGTACTACAGTTTGGGGTAACATTATTCTCCAAATGTAACAGTTACATAATGTCTTCCAAAATACACTATACCTTTATTCCAACAAAAGTTTCTCTTCTCTGCCCATCTAAGCATTGGTGTGAATCCTATCTTGCTTGCTCCAGCCTTTACACCCCACTATATTGCCCATAGCAAGTTAATTCTTGTGACTCTATCCACCTGTGTCAATGTACCCCCTATCCTAGGTCTGTATGTAAGCTCCCTATTATTACTTCTATTTTTTTTTTTTTTTCTGACTGCAGAACGTTATGATGATGGTTTTACCTGCTTGCTGTTGGTTTCTCATCAGTGTTGTATAGCTTTTGTTATACCTATGCTTTGGACAATTTCTTTTTCTTTTTTTTATGTTGACCCATCTTATTGGGTCTTGAGTATATTTGTTTTACTTTTTTTTTTTTTAAACTAAAAAA
>NW_013667122.1:155080-162376 GCF_000517525.1 Limulus polyphemus
TAATTTTCTTTTCTTTTTTTTATGTTGACCCACTACTTATTGGGTCTTGTAGTATATTGTCTTTTTTTTTTTATTACAAAAAAAAGGAATTTCTGACATGCAGTTTCCTAGTGCTCCTACTCTGCCACCTCTGGAGTCTAGCTATACCTGGACGTTCAGGGGAGGTCCTCTTTCTGTGGAGAATGTCTAATCGCTCATATACAGAGGTGGAGTCTTACATGAAGTCTGATGTTTCTTCTGTCAGTTCAGATGCTGAGCTTGCAGGAGATCAAAGGTGGAGTGGTGAGAATTTGGACTCTTTTTTTTTTTTTTTTCCAGCACCTTCCAATGCTCAGACTGCTAATCACAAGCCTTGGATGGACATCCCGCCTTCTGTACCATTTTTGCAACTAGTACATCAAGTTTATAATATCTTGAGCATTTCTCCTGTAGCCTATGGCTCTTCTCCTTCTTTGTTTGGAGAAAGTCATTTGGCTTATTACCTAGTCTTTCCACCTTTGCCGGACATTGCTGTGGATGCTTGGAGATTTGCTGATCAATTGAGAGAGGGTGCTACCCTGCCTTGACCTCCCTGTTTATCAGATCAGGTGTATAAGGTTAGATCATTCTCTTCCTGTTTGGGGTTCTGGGCCTGATGCTACTGTTCATCTTAACCTAAATCAATTTTCTCAGATTCGTCTGCCCCTTACAACAGTTTTGCATTTTTATCTTGTTTGCAAGTGTTGTCTGAGGCCTATCACAGGTCTCCTGCTCAATTTTTAGAGGATCTTAGTCATTTATTGACTTCTAATTTGGTAAGGTTATCAGCTTCTACCCTCTCCTTGGTCTCTTGGTTGGTTTGTTGCTGGGATCTTTTGGAGAGAGATGCCTTGCTTATGGGATTTTGACTTCCTTCTTCAGCCTCAATAGATTTCAGAGAAGCTCTTTTTCTCAGACATTCGATTTTTGCAGGTATTCCAAGTTCAATGGGATCTAGGGTGGATATGGCCTGTCTCCACTCCTCTCTTTTGACACTGGCCTCTTGCCTTTCCTGGTTTTCTACTGGATGGTTTCCTGCATCTCTCTTTGGGTTTCCAGACCCCCTGCACTGGCTCCACATTCTGTCAGAATACAAGGGAGTTCTGCCCTTATCATCAGTTATCCTCCATTCAGATCGAGTGCAGCCAACAGCATCAATGACTATTCTATGGGGTTTGGTCCTGTGGAGGCTCGACTCAGATGGTTCATTGTCAGTATGGGAGACCTTTGCCACAGATCAGTGGGTCATTCAAGTTCTTACAGCAGGATTAGTCATTCATTTCATGTTTCCTTCTCCAATGTTTCTCATACTGGTTGTCTTTCTCCTCCCCAAAGATCATCTTACATCCAGTCGTCAAGCACAATCCATTCAAGATCTGCACGAAGAGGCCATAGAGTACATCAACTCCTCTCTCATTGGTTTTTATTCCCGTTTGTTTGTAGTACCAAAGAAGATGGGTGATTGGCAACCTGTCATTGAACTTTCTTGTCTCAATTGTTTGTGCCAGCATCTTTGTGCCAGCTAGATTTGTGTCCACAGTCCTATAATTCCAAGGACAAGATGTGGGACCTCGTCTGCCTGGTTGGGGCCTGGATGGATTCATGTTCATCTAAAGATAATAGGATTTTTCCTCTGTGGCTAGTCGGCCTTTACTACCCAGGAATTAGATTTCTTGTTGTCTGGGCAAAGAGCATACCTGTTCCAGAAGTAGTGCAGACCCCACTAGTGTGCTATTACTATATCTCATTTTTGCACACCTCTTTTTTTTCACAGATTCTTTCTGTGTGGATCTTGCCCTCACTGGCCCATCCACCTTGTCAATGTGAGATTCTAGCTGTGTTTTGGAAGTTAACATTTTCCTATACCAAAAATGTATTTCCAATAATGCTTACCTCTTCTCACACTCTCCTACCCTTCCTCCCCTCAAAATGGCCAGTGTTTGGGTCTACTAATTTGGACTGTCTCAAAAAAGTGAATAGGAAGTAATAACAAGGAGCTTGTAAACGGATCTGGGATAGGGGTGCATTGACGTAGAGAGTTACAAGATTTAACTTGCTTTGGGCAATATAGTGGGATATAAAGACTGGAGCAAGTGAGGAAAGATTCATAACAATGCTTAGATGAACAGAGAAAAGACACTTTCATCAGAATAAAGCTATAGTGTGAGAGTAGGTAAGCATTATCAGAAATACATTTTCAGTATAGGAAAATGTCAATTTTTACAAGATAAATATACATTTTTACAAATATACAAGAATCATAACATTTTCTATACTAACTAGTTTGGTGGCTAGTTAAGTAGCTGTTTGTTAAAAGTGAAAAAAAAAGGGGGGGTACAAGTACTTGATTTCTGAACAATTTTGTATATATAATTAGCTGATTGTTAAGTATGCAGTTCATATCTTCATGTACTAAATGGCTATATTAGACATTTTTCCAAATTTAATTCTTGTTGCCTATTTTATACAAACTGAAAACCATTTGGTAGTAGATCCAACTTCTGTCTTTAAAAAAAAAAACAATTAAGATAAATAACATTTAAACAATGTCACTGCCATTATCACATTCTTCAAAGCAAAGAATATTTATTTCTTGAATTTCTCACTGGGCTTGAAAGCAAGGCTGTACTTGTAGATGAACTCTGTATGAAGAAACCAGTTAAATAGTTCCTTTTTATTTCTGCGTGTTACTCTATGTTAGATTAGCAGATATCTTGATATTGTGAGCTGCATTAATAAAAGAGTGACAAGTTTTATTAGAAATTCACTGATAATTGTATTTAATAAGTTTGTGGCTTTTCATTCAATTGTACGTATAATTTTCATGTTTCCACTTTATTGTGCAATATAATGCTACTACCGAAAATAATGTTTGGTTGATCAACACTTTCAGAAATTTGAATTTAAAAAACGTTTGGCATAAAACATTTAAAATGTGAGTGTTAACTTGTAAAAGACATTAGTTTCATCATTTACACAAAACACTTTAGATTTTTTTTTTCACATGTGCAGGAAATTGAATATATTTATTACATATGTGTTGATGAACCAGTGTATTCCTTTAAAGAATCTTTTGTGGGCCCAAATATCAAGTACTTTTGGCTATAATTCTCACTAAGTTGTAGGAAATGCTATAACTGGTAATGCAAGCTTTTAATGCTTTTGTAAATTATTATGTATGAGTTTTTTTTCTTAATACTTTTAGAGTATGTTAAAACTTCCAGTGAAAACTACATTTTTGTACATCTAACCTAACCTAAAAATATTCCATTCTTTGAGAAAATACTATAATTCTCATTAAGTTATTCCTACTTCAACTGTATTTTAGTAGATCTTTAGTGGGCATTTTTTTTTCTTTTCAGGAAAAAGAAGATAATGGTGCAATTCCAAAAATAACTTTTAAACTTGGTGGAAGTGGCTCAAAGTCAAAAATGTATGATTTACTTCAAAAATTAGATTTTTACATCAGATTGTTAAATATAGATCATATTTTATATTTTTAGCACATTGCAGATAACCACAGTTTACATTTTTATAACTTATTCAATTAAGCTGTTTAATTTTGATTAAATACTAAGAATTTTATTGTTAGATAGAAAAATGTTTAACTTATAAGCTTATCTATTGAAAGACCTTTGCTGATAACTGTGAAATTTAATGTTAATAAAATGTATGCTGTCTGTTTATAGTTAGTTGTGTGCTCTTGATATTTTTGTTGTTTAAACATTCCTCACATAATGGTATTATGCAGAGTGATTATTGAATTTAATTATAAGTCATACATAAGAGATTAATTTTCAAAAGTCATTTAGTGTATATCAAGTAATTAGCTGAGATTAAAGAAGATTATTTCATACAAAATTTTGCTAATTTGGGTTGAAAATATTGAGAATTCTTGTTGTTAGTCATAATTTTTTCTGTTGGATCGATAAGTTTATTGGTGTAACATTATCAGAAATTCATAGGCTTTACCCAAGTAGAACTCAGTGTTTTGTTTGCACTTAAAATGTCAAGCTACATTTTGCTAAGTGGGTTAATATTGGATGGAAATTGGTATAATTTAAAATGTCCTACATTATTTTGGTAAGTGGGTTTAATATTTGATGGCTTCCTAATAATCAAAACTCAAAACCTGAACTTGATTGTCTTTAAGCCAGCTTACGAAGTGTTTAATTTTTTCACTTCCTGAGAAAGTAAGTAGTTTAATCACTATCTTACCTGATATCTGAATATTTTTCTCACAAGTTTTGCAGTTCTAAGACAGCTGATAAATGGGTTTTGTTCTAAGTTCTACATTTTTTATAATTTCATTTTGTTAATCTTAAATTTGCAACCTCAATTTTTACATTTTAGCTTAAAAAAATTATGCATATATATATGAAGTTTGTTAGAGTTGAATACTGATGAGAGTGTAAATAGATCCAAATGTTTTGCATGAGAGGTTTTAACTCCAGATAAGGCTAGTTAATCATAGATAAGTTGTATGGAATAGCCTGATTACCCAGTGTTATATTAGGTTTGTATTAATTTGGATGTTGAGGTTCAGAAGGAAATTACACCAAAAACCTTTTCCTTGTGTTTTGTGAAACATTTTCAAATTTGATCCAGCTGGAAATTGGTTTTGCAAGATGTTACATGTAGTACTTACTCCAAACACTGTAAATGTAAAGGTTAAGAGATGGCATTTAAGTCGCAGTATTTTTTTGGTATAACTTAAGTATTGTGTGAACCTCTATTATCAGTATTCTTACTGTATACTTTCATATTTTGTTTTTTAACCAATTTATGTCTTAATAGTCATTACAAATGAAGTAACTTAACAGAGTAACTTTTATGATAAGCTCACTAATTATCCCTTTGAACTTTACTATCTGATCTCTTCACAAAAGCATTATTATGTTATAATACAATGCCTTTCATTTGAGGATTGCATATTTAAAGTTTCAAAAACTTTCATGTGGTGGATTATATATGGGGTTTCATAGATTTTATCACTAATTGGGATATTTTAAGTAAGGAAAGAAGCTTATTTTGACAATTTCCTTTAAAAAGTTACTAGAAACTCAATTTCAAGTAAACTTTGTCATAATTTCTAACAAGAGAGAGAGAAACATAAGCTTTCTTCTTAAACCAACCTTAAATTCATTCCATATTGATGTTCTCCTTTAAACTTAAAAGGCATTTCATAATTGGAAATGAAAAAATATAAATATTAAATATTTTTAAGGTGTTTTCTACTGTATTAAAAGATGTAAGCTTAGGGAAGAAAATTTAAGCAGTATTACAATCACTGACCAGGAAAGTCTTAAACTGATTGTGATAATACCTTTTTCTCATAGTAATTTTTGTTTAGTCTAAGTTGTTTTTATTTCTGTAATTCTAAATATAGTTAAGATTGATTAACAGAAAACATTCTCTTATATAATTTATGTTTACAGAGTCATTAGTATGCAGGTAAAATTGTTTTAGTGGAACTTTGCCATTATTGGTTTACAGTTTGTAGAGTGATACATACACCTTTATCAAGCTGAAAGTTCCTACTTCTAGTTGTATAGATCTTAATTCAGACACTAATATGCAGATGTTTGTGTATGCTTACACTACTTATTGAGTTTGAGTTTTGTTTTTTAGAAGATTAAGCAAGCTGCAAACTGTTTCATTGTTATTGTTGTCTTAACAGCTTTTAATGCTTTTGTAAGTTATTACTCATGAGCTTTTTCTTCGTACTTTTTATAGTGTGTTAAAACTTCCAGTGAAAACTACGTTTTCGTACACCCAACCTAAGAATATTCCCTTCTTTGACCATGATTACACTATCCCACATTCTTTCCTGTATAACCCATCCAGTGACTTGCAGTCTTCCACTTGTAGTTTTTCCAGACCAATCATCAGAGATAAATTCAAATTCAGGTTGCCCAAGTCAGGCAAGGGAATTTTCAGCTCTAGTTCGTCTAAGTCAGTCAAATCCATTACCGGTCATAATATTTCAAGACCAAGCAAGAGTATTGCTACTTACAGTTCTTCAAGATCAAATAAAAGTATAGCCGCTCGTTGTTCAAAATCAAAAAGAGGTATCGCCAGGTGTTCTTCGGAATCAAATAGAAGTATTGCCATTGTAGTTATTTTAAAGCAGATAAAAGTAATCCATTTAACAGTTTTAAAAATTATGTAAGAACATTGTCATACTCTCCTCTTTTCTCCATCTCACATAAGAGCAAATAAAACTTTTGTCTATTCTACTCTTTCTGAATGAATAAAATTATTGATGTCAGGTAATGTTTTCAAAACAGGTACTTTGTAATGTTTAGTTCTTTCAAAGAAAACAGTTATTACTATTGTAATCTTTAGTTCTTCCAAAGAAAACGGTTATTACTATTGTAATCTTTAGTTCTTCCAAAGAAAACGGTTATTACTATTGTAATCTTTAGTTCTTCCAAAGAAAACGGTTATTACTATTGTAATCTTTAGTTCTTCCAAAGAAAACAGGTGCTATTGTAATCTTTAGTTCTTCTAAAGAAAACAGGTGCTATTATAATCTTTAGTTCTTCCAAAGAAAACAGGTACTAATGTAATCTTTAGTGCTTCCAAAGAAAACAGGTACTAATGTAATCTTTAGTGCTTCCAAAGAAAACAGGTACTAATGTAATCTTTAGTTCTTCCAAAGAAAACGGTTATTACTACTGTAATCTTTAGTTCTTCCAAAGAAAACGGTTATTACTATTGTAATGTTTAGTTCTTCCAAAGAAAACAGGTACTATTGTAATCTTTAGTTCTTCCAAAGAAAACAGGTGCTATTGTAATCTTTAGTTCTAATAGCACCTGTTTTCTTTAGAATAATCTTTAGTTCTTCCAAAGAAAACGGTTATTACTATTGTAATCTTTAGTTCTTCCAAAGAAAACAGGTGCTATTGTAATCTTTAGTTCTTCTAAAGAAAACAGGTGCTATTATAATCTTTAGTTCTTCCAAAGAAAACAGGTACTAATGTAATCTTTAGTGCTTCCAAAGAAAACAGGTACTAATGTAATCTTTAGTGCTTCCAAAGAAAACAGGTACTAATGTAATCTTTAGTTCTTCCTAAGAAAAGAGGTACTAATGTAATCCTTTAGTGCTTCCAAAGAAAACAGGTACTAATGTAATCTTTAGTTCTTCCTAAGAAAACAGGTACTAATGTAATCTTTAGTGCCTCCAAAGAAAACAGGTACTAATGTAATCTTTAGTTCTTCCTAAGAAAACAGGTACTAATGTAATCTTTAGTGCCTCCAAAGAAAACAGGTACT
>NW_013667122.1:162936-171888 GCF_000517525.1 Limulus polyphemus
CATCTCTAGTTCTCTCAAAAGAGAATAGTAACAAGTTTAAAAAAACAAAAATTATTTTCACCTGCACTTTGTTTACAAAACATAAAATAATAATTATTTTATATATTACTGTTTCAGAATAAGAAATGACTATTGCCACATTCAAAGTGAGCTGAAATAGTTTAATGTGAACTTTAAAAGTCAAACAAAAAGGAGGTCGGCCATTTTTGGCTGCTGTATGCTGAGATTAGATACAAGTACCGCAATATGTATATTAGTCTTCCAAAGAAATACTGCCATACATTATATAAAATGAAATGATTAGTTGATAGAATCCACCTAATTCTTATTTCCCTTGTAGATCTTTAAGGAGTTAGACTTTTTTACTACTTTTATCTATCATTCTACCAAATTACTGTTACTTGTTCTTCAGTGCAGTTTAGTAAGTGATATCCGTTACATTTTTTTTTGTTTATCTATGTAAAATGTCGCTTTCATTTTGTTTTCTGAAACCAATTGTTTGAATAACTTTGAAGCTTTTTATAATCAATTTTATAAAAATATTAATTCTGTTATATTGTAACTTCCATTTGAAACCACTTTAACACAGCATGAAAGCAAAGAAATTACTTTGAAATTTTCACTTGTCTTAAAATGACAATAATAAACTCTACAAGGAAAGCTTTTGCATCTTAATATGTCAGCTGTTATACCCTCAATATTTATGAAAGTAATATAACAACAACATCAAAAGAAGCTGATGGCTAACTCAAATCATGCTTTGGACATGTCTTCATGAAATTGTCCCACATTAACTCAAATGATGTTAGTGAACTATTTCCTGTGATGGGTTTGTTGATAGTCATATAACTAGTACTTGTAAAAATTAAACCTTTCACTAGGAAACCTTTGCTTAAGAAGATCACGATTATGAAATCAAATTATGTGGCAAAAAAGTTAATAGACTTAAATAAAATATTGAACTAGCTTCCATTCAGCAACAGAACAAACAGTAGTGCTAAAGCACTGGGAGGAGACCATAAATAACTTGTGTCTTGTTATATAATGAACAAGAGAGAAGTTACAGTGACATTTCCAATATATATAGTTGTCCATGGTATCTATGAAGTGTATTGTTGTATTAAGCAAGCTTTTGTTTGAATTATCCACCTTATTTGATTTAAAAGAAACATTGTCTTTGGTTTCCAAGGAAAGTTCATCAGCTGTGAATATTCCTATCAAAACAATGACCGATTATTCCAGATGCCAACTCCTTTCTCACCCTTTCATCCTTCCTTACCCATCCCAGCATCCTCTTCTCCCTGTAACACCTTTGCATGGTAGGCAGGTGAATGTGTAATATAGATTTCTCTACTTATTTTTTCCTCCTGTAAGATAATTTGTTTTTAGTTAAAAATTGCAAATTATTCTTTAGGATAATTTTTGTTTTAAGATGGCAGTTTCTAACCAATTTAAAACTGTTGGTGTATAATTTGAATTATTTTATAATGCATGTGATCATAAACTAAACCACTATCATAGTCATAGTACAAAATGATCTGCTGTAAATAATTAAACCTATGATAATATCAGGTTAACTAATAAGATTCCATTATATGCTTTTCTTTATTGCGTATTAGAATATTTTTACTCTTTGTTTCTATCATCATAAAAGTTAACCTGATATCCTGTTGAAATAGTTATAAGGTTTAGTTTTGTCTTTCATCAGATTTGCTAATCATAGAACAAATATTACAATCTGAAAGAAGGAATTTCTCATTTAAGTTATTTAAACATTATTGCTTGTAACCACAGCAGGCATTTGCTAAGTAAATGCATAATTTTGTAAATCACCAGACCCAAGGGCAACATATATATATGAGGCTTGAGAAGGCTTAGCTACTCCAACTAAACTGTCCCTCACAGGACATTATTCTGATCAACTCAAGAATATTACACAGTATATGCAGAGAGAGAAAGCGGGTGTTTGTGTGTCACTGAAGAGGGTGTATTTGTTTATGAGCACAAACTGATTCTTCCCAACTGCATAACACCCACATGACAAAAAAGCCTATCCAAACAAAAGACTCACACACCACCTACAGCCAAACCCCTGTTGAGTTCTTATTCTTGTAATGAAGTCATGCTGCTATTGTGCAAGTAACATAACATAAATTTTAAGGACAACAAGAGACCTGTTGGTTCATCTGATTCACTAAACTAAACTTTAAAATAAAAAAGAAAAAAAAATTATACATATATATATATAAAAGACTTAAAGCCACACCTTATCATTCAATATTTATTAAGCCTTCCCTTAAACCATCTTGAATTTATTGCATCTTCTACATCTGAAGGCAACCCATTACAAAGACCAGTCACCCTGTTAGAAAAATATAGCTGTCGTAGCTAAAGATGGCTCTTACCCTTCCAAAACATATATTGTGTCCCTAATCTTACCATTCACACCATTAAGTATGAGGAAAAATGATGTTTCTTTTTTTCAAGAAAAAATAATTTCAGACATGTAAACCTGTCCTTGTATAGAAACCTTTCCATCCTATGTATCATCCTATTAGTCCTCCTCTGAACTTTTCCAACAATTCAATGTCTTTCCCAAGACTGAACACAATACCCCAAATTTGGCCTAACCAGTGATGTGTACATTGAAATTATAACCTAGTTAGACTTGTTGTCAATATATTTGTAGATATAACCAAAAAATAATATTTTTCCTGCCACTACCAACAGCACACTGCTTGGATGGCTTAAGAGACTGATGATCATCCAGAACACCACAAGCCACATCATCCATATCACTGTTAATCTTATTCCAACAAAAATTTATTGTAATTAAAAGCCATCTGACATTTATTTGCCATCTCACCAAATATATATCCAGATCTTTTTTGTAGAAGAAGAGCAGTATCCTAACAAGCTGTACAACTCAAGATCATGAATGAATGTGCAAGAGGTTAGACCATTATACCAATTCACCATTGAAAAATTAATGCTTCCTGTAAATCTGAATTTACCAAATGTATCTTCATGATAGGTGGCCAGTGGCTAGTAATCAGTACAAATCTACACAAAACATCTTGTATTGATAAAGTATTTGTACTAAAGATACATCTGTAAATTGACAAAGTCAGTCTGACTCAGACTCTTGACAAGTTGAAGGTGATATTCATGTGAAGAATAAAAATACCTTTTTTCTGTCGTACAGTTTGCAAATTGTATTTGCATGACCTCTACATTCTCCTAATTGCATATCTAAAGTTTTTCCATATCCATGTGTATTGTATCTGGTATTTTCTCTACTTTAGATTAAACTTTTGTGAAATCAACAATGTGAGGTCAAATGAAAATTTGATAACTCTAATATCAAATGCATTATACCATGTTGAATAAAACTCTGTACATGGCCATTGCATGTACACTTTGACCTCCAACTTGTGCACACAATTAATATCATCAGCAGATGTGAATAATTTAGTGATCTTTCCTTCATCTATGTTACTGATGTGAATCTGAAAGAGCAGAAGACCTAACACTGAGCCCTGAGATGCCTCACTTTTGACAGTAATTCAGTTTCGCTGAACTCCATTTATAACAACTTTATGCTGTCTTTTGTCCAATAAAGCAACCTGTCCCCCACACCAGTCAGGCCCCAGACCTTTAATGTTGTACAGACGTTTGTATTTCACACCATCAGGCACATTTATCATAATGAATCAACTGAGAGAATGTAGTTGAAGTCACTGATAGAAATGTGTCTCCAAATTGGATACCTTGCAAAACTTTTATTAAGTTACAGAGCTTTTAAATTACAGTAAAGAATTTGTAGCATCAAAGAACCTGTCCTTAGATACAATTATTTTTCTTCACCTAGTTGATGACTTGCAACTTGTTTTTATTGCATTGATATATTTATGTTCGGGAATTTTTAATGTACAAAATCTTGATAATTATCTCTAGTGCTGTTTTTCTGATCGTTAAACAAAATATGTTAGTAAAGAGAATAAAAGCTGGATAGGATTGTCACACTTGATAGGCACTTAGAAGTTGTTAGAATGACTTACACTTGTAATGTTCATCATTGTTTATTTTAAAATGCAGATCGATTTTCAGTGCTGTATTTTCCATTAGGTGAACTAGGCAGGTGCCTTGGGCCTTGTACTTTCAAAGGATCCTACATCTGTAGGCATGGATGGACAATTTGGTTACAAATTTATAGTTTTGATGCGGCAAGGAGAACAAAAAATGAAACTAAAGAAAAGAGAAAGATAATTATAACGTGCTCTGTTTTATATCAGAATGCTATGTAGACAATACCAGGATGCAATACAATATTCATACTATTCAAAATTGTGTATTTTAGAAAGAAAATTCATACAAAGTGGTCTGCTTTTCGTAGAACTGTTCTGGACCCTGCTTTCCCCCAGACCTATCCTTGCTGTCTAATCTTGCCCACAAAACCTAAATATGGTCCTGATTAATGATAATGTAATGTGGCTCAAAAATTACTTTTGGCGTTAATATTTTACTTAGTACAGAGAAACTGCCATAATAAAGAATATAGCAATGAATATAACATTGATCTTTCCATGTTGTTATTGTGAATGTCTTAAAGTAAGGCATGTAATTCAGTGAAATGGGTTGTTCAGTGAAAACTCTGAAGTAAATTGAAATACTTATTTTCAGTGTTATAAAAGCATCAGGAAAATCTACAAGTTCGAGGACTCCCAGTCCCAGGCCAAATTCACCAGTGGAATTACCAGCAGTACCACCAAAAATACCAACACCACCACCACCACCACAACCACCACCTGTCGTAGTTGCTTCTCCTCCTCCTCCTCCTCCTACACCTCCTCGTATCCCTACTCCTCTTCCACCAGAGCCTACGACCTTTTTAAGAGATCATTCCCCTTCACCTTCTTCTCCTACTCCTAGTATGACAGATGCACTTAATCCTCCACTTACACCCAGTGGGAGTGGAAAGAAAGGAGGGAAGTTCACTCGAGGCAGAGGCCGTAAAAGAGGCTCATCACATGCTTCTGCTCCAGCTAGAACAGTTATAACAGAAACAATTGGCATCATTCAAGTAGGTTTACATTTTGTATCCAAGATAATTTCCCGATTTATTTGTGATCCAGCTTAGCCACCCTGAAAAAATCTCCATTACAACTAAATTTTTGTGCATCTTTTTAAATTGACATTTGTTTTTTTTCTTCTTGCTCCTAAAGAATTGTTTAAAATTGTGAAGGTTCTGTTTTGAAGATACAAAAAAATTCATGTCATGTACTGAGTGTGGATAGAAAGGATACTCATTGCTCAGTGATCTTTTCTGCCAGTTTCTCTTCATTGTTACTTTTAGTTAGTGCAAATGGTCACATATATGTCTAATAATACAGTTACATGTTTAACCCTATCACCATGGGCATCCTTTACTGTGCATGATGCAAGGTTTTAGTATCTTACATTTAAAATTTTATAAAACTACTTTTTGTTTGTTATATCAATTAGTATAAAATCTTAGCTAATAATCCATATTTTAATAGTATATATGTTTTAAGTTCTTAATTATACAAGACAATATTTAAAAAATACTGAATTTCTCCTAGTGTGACATACATGACACATTTTCTCTAAGCATCTTCTTTTCTCTATTTTATCCACCACCCCTCCAAAAAGTATGAAATTAAACATAAATTACTCACTATAATATCATCATTGCTCAGACAAACCATAATATTTTGTTTGGTTACAGGGCTATCAAATTGAAAATCAGACCCCTCCTGCCACACCCACCTGTCACATCCTTTCTTTTAGGATGTCAGAATTTATAAATATACTTCTTTTTGCCAATTGTCAAAATAAAAAGGCTTTTACTTGTACTTCTTAATAGTAAAAATCTGTACTGTGTTGTTGTTGGACTTAGGTTTCTTCTACAGTAGGTTTCAATGATAAATGAACAGCACGCATTTCGCTTGTTTTCAAAATAATATATATATTCGGAACAATTAAAATGTATGTACAACCAATTCTTCACGCTATAGAGATTATAGCCATATCATAGACATTGTATATATAGTTCTCTTCTTCCTGTCAAAAGTCCACTTAAGCCTTTTCAGTTCCTTTAGAATTTCAGTTGACAAGCCAAACTATCTTCTCTGTTACTATTGCATTAGTATTCTGTGTGTGATTTACTTACAATTGTGGGGTAAGTTATCGTAATCATTTGGTCTTCTTTCTTCAAAATATCCTCTGTTCCTCTAGTCAAAGTGCACTCAGGCTGATTCAATTACTTTAGAACCATGCTTTGATGGAATAATTATTCTTCATATCTCCTTTTCTACTGTTATTCTTACTCTAACATATTAAACGTTAGGCCTATGTTAATCTTGAGGCCTATCACTTCTACAGTAGTTAACTTCATGCCAAACTTTTCCTTGTTGTAACTCTACTCTCTTCTGCTCTTTCTGATCATCTCACACTATTTATATGTTTATCACTTTATCATCTGTCCACCTTCTAAAAATCTGTATATTCTCGACGTCAATGTATTGCATGCAGCGTTCGATAGTCTCAACATCAATGACTTATAAACACAACTTCCTACAATCGTCTGCTTTTAACTCTTATTATAACAAAAACTAAACAATAATGAAATATTCACTCACAAAAATAAATTAATCAATAATATCTAAACTAAACAGTGTTTTATATCCATCCATAGCTCTTTCAATATTTGCATCGAAACTCTTACTGTTCTTCCATACAGTAACTCGAAAGGTGAATGTCCTGTACTTGCTTGTGGGACTTCTCGATAAGCAAATAATACTGCTTGCAAGTACCTGTCCCAGTCATGTGGTCTCTCTTGGCACATCTTCTTTAGCATGCTTTTTAAAATTCCATTGACTCTCTCACAAAGTCCATTACATTTAGGATTGTATGGGGTGGTAGAGAGTTCCCAAGTACTGATGAGTCTGCACACTTCCTGCATCAGTTCTGAAGTAAACTGGGTTGCTCTGTCACTCAGGATTTCCCTCGGAAAGCCTACTCTGCAAAACATCTCCTGAAGGGCTTCTGCTACTCTCTTTGTCTCTATCTTTGCCAGTGCTCTTGCTTCCGGATAACATGTTGCATAGTCGACTACTGTCAGCACATACTGGTTGCCTGTGTCAGACACAATCACTAGTGGCCCGATCAAGACCACAGCTATTCTGCTGAATGGCTCTTCTATGAGAGGCATCTCGCCCAATATCGCTTTGGCTACTTTCCCTCTAGGTATTGTCCTTTAGCAGATGTCACATGACCTGCAGAATCTCCTCTGATGACTCTCGGCCAATGGAAGTTACTGGTGATTCTGTCTGCCATTCTCTTTGTTCCTAGGTGTCCTCCCACAATTGATTTATGAGCCAACTTCATCACTTGAGTCCAGTATTCTGTTGGTACTATGATCTGTTTAACTTCCCCAGTATAACTGCCTTGAAAGATTCGGTATAGAACTCCATTCCAGTCCTTTATTCTATAAGTATCTTCCCCTTTTGTTTTGTGCTCGACTTTCTCCCAGTCATTGTCCCAAAGTTTCTGAAGTGAAGGGTCTTTCTTCTGTGCTTCTTTCAGTTTCTGCAAACCTAAATTTTGTATGTCGCCTTTTGACACTTGCAGGAGCTTGATGTCTTGTTTGCTCTTCTTTTCTTGAGCTCTGGTGGTGACAACAGATGCTTCATCAATCTTCTTTTTGTCTAGTTCCTCCAAATTTCTACTACCTGGTATGTTTCCTGTCACCAAGTTGTGTATTGGTTCCTTGATACACATGGCTTCAAGGTCTCCTACATAATGTGGAATATCTACCTTTATTTTTGCTATACAAAACTTTCTCCCTGTCCCATCAGTTAGTACACACAGGCATACCTTGCCTGTCATCTGATTATCGGACACTAGACTGGTTCTCACTGCTGCACTACTGCACCCAGTGTCTCGAAGAACCTTTAACTTTTTTTTTTATCAACATAGCCTTTACATGTTGGCATATTATGATTTGTTGGCACCTCTTGATATTTGTCACAAGCTCCCATCACTATTGGCGCTGTTGATCCATTTGCTAACTTCAGCCACCCATTAGTCGTGCACTGATCGATCATGCTTTCTTGTATTGAATTTGACAAGTAGTCTTGATTCTCTTTCTTCTGGCAACAGCACTCATAGAATCAGTCACTCTTTTCTTGTTTCTTACTAGCACTGATTTTATAAATAGCTCCAGCTGCTTTATGTTGAGGTTTCTGCTGTTCTTTGCTGGTAATGGACTTGCACTCCTTTGCAATGTGTCCCATTTTATAACAAACATAACATCTATTCTCTCTTCAGTCTGTTAACCTCCTGTAACCTTTGGTAAACTCCTGCTTCTGGTCTTGCATCACTGGTTTCAAATTTAACTGGAATTTCTTGGACTTGGCAGTTATATTACCTCCATGGGCTTCCATATACTGCTCTGCCAGCATGATCATCTCGTCTATGTATTTTGGTGCTCTCTTCTTTAAGAACAGTGACATGTCAGTTGAACACGTGGTCATGAACTGTTCTCGCACTAATATTATTCTCAAAATAATATATATATATTAGGAACAAGTTAAATGTATGTACAACCAATTCTTCATGCTATGGAGATTATAGGCATATCATAAACACTATATATATATAGTTCTCTTTTTTTTGTCAAAAGTCCTCTTAGGCCTATTCAATTACTTTAAAATTTCAGTTGACAAACCAAACTATTTTTTCTATTACTATCACACTAGTATTCTGTGTGTGATTTACTTGCAGTTGTGGAAGTAAGTTACCGTAATCATTTGGTCTTCTTTCTTCAAAATATCCTCTGTTCCTTAAGTCAAAGTGCACTCAGGCTGATTCAATTACTTTAGAACCATGCTTTGATGGAATAAATTATTCTTCTTATCTCCTTTTCTA
>NW_013667122.1:172732-180944 GCF_000517525.1 Limulus polyphemus
CTGTTTATTCTTTATTTATTATTATAAAAGTAACTAAAATATAAAAATAGGGATCTTTTTAGGTTAGTTAAGATTAGATTAGGTAAAATAAATAAAAATAATGATATAAATGTTTCATGAGGCATGCATGCATGCAAGCAGCTCGTAATAGTTCATGGGTAATGTAATTCCCCAATAAGATAAATGAATGTAGTTTCACTCTACATTTGAAGTCATTCTAGAAAGAAAAAGAGCGTAATTTAGATTTGGGGGGGGGGGTATGAGGTCAGTCAAATTTACCAACCTTATATGGAGTTAGGGTAGAGAAAATAACAATAAAATATAAAGTTTTACTGAAAACAAACATTTGAAATGTATTTAGGAGGTTTTAGAGATTACACAAATGAAATTTGAGGTGAAGAAAAGTATTTTTAATCTTAACATAAAAATCACTTTGCACACGGACTATTCAAAACAAATACTCAATATGTTCATGAACAAGTCTTTATTTTAGTTTATTAAAAATACCTCACTAAAAAATTGGATTTTTTGTATGTGAAAGACTTGTAGTGTTAACTGAAAGACTGCCAAATGATGTGAAGATGTACATATTATATTGAAAGTTAGAAGTATTAAATCTATAAAGACTTTAATCGAGTACAAAGTGGTCATGTGGTCAGTCAAGTTTACTCAATTTAGTCAAATTGACTAAACCCGTGTTGAGAGAGTTACTTGCTTCTTTTAAAAATGGATGTATATGATACTTTTTTTTTATTATCCAAATCAGATGAAGAAGGCATTTACCATGGTTTTAGCAATAACAATGATTGATTAGCTTCAGAAAGTTTTGATTTGTAGTGATTATTTACAATCAGGTCTCTCATTTTTACAAATGCTTTCAACACAGTTTGTACTGATGCTTCAGAATTTTGTATGTTGTGGAATTGAAAAGTCTAATATGCAGAGCAGCATAAAGAGCTTAAAAACAGTCTTTAAACAGTGTTTACATTTTTCACATGCTCCCAACTAATTTTTATTTTCACTTTTACAATTATTTATTTCAACAATGATAATCACAATTTAGTTGAGAATGTTTATAAGTAGTGGAAACAACCAAATTAAACACCCACTAATATACTTTGCCTTTGATGCAATTTTAAAACTTTTTGATTGATAGTCATTCTGTCTGTCGGTTGTTACCTAGTTCGAAGTGAGCAAGAGAACTTCAGAATGCTAGGTAAAAATCAAATGTTTTTGTTAAATAAAACTGAAACATTTTACTATATACTGTAATGTCCAATGTTTGAACATATTTTTATATCTATGTTTCTGAAGCTTATTACCCCCTTATGACCAGATTACAAGACAAAGTGACATTAATTAAGTAGAATTCTAAGTAAAAGTTGAAATGTCAGTATGTTTTAAATGCATGTGTTCAGGTTTGGAAAATCATGGAAAATATATTAAAAGAAGGTGGCCATATTATATTTAAAATTCCATACAATTGGATACATTTCAACATATAAATATGATTTAATTGTTTGTATGGTTCAGATAAAAACAAATAGTAAGCTTATTTGATAGCTGTAGATTTTTATTTAATGCTAGACATTGAAATGATATATTTATTTGGGTGCACAAAACTTAGCTTCTATTTCTGGAAATTGACTGTCTTATTCTTGAATGTCATTAGAGGTTTAAAGAACACTGTACTTTATTGAACATGTCAACGTTATTTTGAGATTGTTCTCTGAGAAACCTAGAGTTAAGCACTTTATAACTTTATAGACATCTCACTTTATTACATTTCTTAGAAATTTAACACACTTTGAAATAGTTGAAGTATACTTTTTACATTGTTTAGTTTATGCTATATATGTGTGAAGTATACTTTGTATACATTGTTTAATTTTATGATATATATATGAAGTATACTTTTTTGTACATTGTTTATAGTTTTATGCTGTATATCTGTGAAGTATACTTTCATACATTGTTTAGTTTTATGCTGTATATCTGTGAAGTATACTTTCATACATTGTTTAGTTTTATGCTGTATATGTGTTTAAGCCACTTCATGCCAAATATTTTTTTAAGGCCTCCATTAACTACATTTTTGATTATGATTGTTTTACAGTAGCTGGAATTAAATTACAAACATAGGAGATACAGTAGTAAAAAAAACAACAAAAAACAATTGTCACATAAAGATTTCCACAAAATACTTTTCAGTTTAAGAGTAGACAGATCTTACATGTGGAAAGCTTTGGTAAGCATTACTTAAGCAAGAATGAACTGTGAGTGACAGAATATGCATAGATAACAATAACTGTGGCTCTCTAATTGTTGTTGGTGCAGTTTTCTTTTTATAGAAATCTTTTTTATTCCTAGTTATAGTTATGACATGAAAGTTCACAGTTCTATAAGATATTTGTCACCAGATAATAAGTGTTCTTTTTTGTTGTGACAGTTAATATATGTAGTTCACAGTTCTGTAAGATATTTGTCACCATATAATAATTGTTCCTTTTTTTGTTCTGACAGTTAATATACCAAGTTCACAGTTCTATAAGGTATTTGGCACAATATAATAACTGTTCATTTGTTGTTGTAGTGTTTTTTGTTCTGACAGTTAATATACCAAGTTCACAGTTCTATAAGGTATTTGTCACAAGATAATAACTGTTCCTTTTTTGTTGTGACATTTAATATACCAAGTTCACAGTTCTATAAGGTAGTTGTCACCAGATAATAACTGTTCCTTTGTTGTGGTGGTGTTTTTTGTTGTGACAGTTAATATACCATGTTCGCATTTCTATAAGGTATTTGTCACCAGATAACAACTGTTCAATTTTTGTTGTGGCATTTAATATACCAAGTTCACAGTTCTGTAAGGTATTTGTCACAAGATAATAACTGCTTCTTTTTTGTTGTGGTGTTTTTTTCTGACAGTTAATATTCCAAGTTCACAGTGTGTAATCACTGATTGTAAAGCTATATTTGTTTAAGTACTTTTTATTTTCTAGACAATGAAAAAATACCTCAACCTTTCAATAAGTATAGCGAGTTGTAGCAGTTCAGTCCTTTAAGTAGAAAAATTATTTTTATCCCATTCTGTCTTTAGGGACAACAAGGGACCTATTGATCCATCTCGGCTATCTCATCCTCTAAATTAAACTAGAATCTTAAAGCCAGCCCTTATCATTCATATAGTTATCAAGCTTTCTCTTTTTGATTCTAATCTACTGCCTTCACAACATCTGAAGGCAACACATTCCAGAGGCCAACAACTCTGAAGTAATTATTGTTCTGAAATCTACATTGGGGAAAACTTTTTATTGTACTAAGTGTCCAAATTGTACTCATCAAGAGGTTTTCTGGTGTTTTAAGTGCCAAATCCCACAGAGAATGTTAACTTGACTTCTGATTTATTAGCGTGAATTAGATACAGTAAGTGGCACTGCTACAGTAGTTAGCATGTCACAAGAGTTTGTGTTCCAACTGTAAAACTATTCTTAAATCCTGTATAAATGGGATACTGCAGATTGACTAACACACCATCTCATTTGCAGTACTTAGACAGTGGGAATACCTTGGGTTTATTTTGAAAATCCATAATTGTAACTCTATTTCTTTTATATTTTTCCTAATACCAAATGCCTGTGGGATTCATTCATGCTGGAGGAAATACCTTAATGTGGCACAAGTTCATGACCCTTGACCTAGAGCTAGCCATTAAGATAAATTGTTAAGTACACATGTTTTGTAAATTTTAGTTGTTTATTAAAGCTAATATTTTTGCTGGATCACTATTTAATTTTGTTACATTTTTGATTAAACTTTGTTTTTCATCATCCTCTTTGGTGATGTTTCCAACAATGCCACAGAGTATTGCATGATGTTTTTGTGGGTAAATCAAAAGGTTTAATACCTAAAAACATATGCTAATTAGTGTGCAATATTTTTAAAAATTCCTAAAATGTAAAATCTCCATATAATCATATGATATATAACATTATCTATTGATCTGCAGTTAAGGTTTTGTACTTAACCTATTTATTCTAGCAGAAACTTGTATTAGGACAAGTCATGTTGTACCAGGAAAATTTGATTTTTTTTTTCTGTCCTCATGTCAGTAAACAAGAAAGTATTCTTAACCCTTAAGTACTGGCGTGGGGTCTGTTTGGTCCCCCTACTAAAACATGTATAGCTCCAAGTTTATTAAGTTTGCAAATAGATTTTTTCATCTGGTGACTTTACTTGAAAAAGAATGAAGAATTAAAATCTTTCTTTAAAATCTTTTTAAATAAATTTTTTCTTCCCCATTTGCAATGGCTTGAACTAAATACACATTAAGATTACACTTGTACGTAAGGATTAAGAAAGTGTTAAATAATGCATTTCATTGTTGTTATGGAAATTTGTAATTCTTTAAAATGCTTATAGCATGCAATAGTGTGCCCATATGCATTACACAACACCATTATCTATTTTTCTTGTTTTTTTTTCTGCTGAAAAATTTGATACTTTATGTTTAAATAGTATATTGTAATAATTTGTCTTTCAAGCTTTTGTGGAACAGGAATCCAATGTTATGTAGCCCATTTACTAACATTCTTTTATGTCTGAAGTAATCTTTATACAAGGAAGGAGGAGTTTATAAGCATAGTATTTGTCATCCCAGTGCAATATTATATGCTAGAATAGAAAGTGCATTTTTCCTCTATTTAAACGAGACCACAAAAGTTGATGAATTAGTATAAAAGAAAATGATGTGTCAACCCTGATGGGGGAAAAAAAAAAAAAAAAAAATGAAGTAGCTATCTTATGTTTGAAAGTGGGAGCTATAACAATCAGATTGATTCTGAAATTTGTGTTTATCTCTGCCAGCCAGGTTAGTATGTATGTCTGTGGTGTCTGGATCTGTATACCATAATTATTTATTAAAGCAAAATACCAAGAAGATAATGAATTACTAAAAAGATGCCCCCCCAGTGGCATGTCTGTGGACTTGTACTGCTAGAAACCGGGTTTCGATACCCGTGGTGGGCAGAGCACAGATAGCCCTTTGTGTAGCTTTGTGCTTAATAACAAACTAAAAAGGTATTCAGTTTTAATACATATATTACAGATCATATGTTTTGTCTTAATTGAAGCGTATCAACAGCGAAAAAATTTAGTTAAATCTAAAAAGTGTTTACAGAATTTATTTTTGCTTATTAAAATGGGGAAAAAATTATAATAAATGGTTTAAATAGATTTTAAAATATGCAATATAATACAAATAACAGTATTAACTACATTCAGTATTTTTTCGTTGAGGACTACTGAAAAATTAATCATTTTTTTGTAATATTCTTCTGTTGTTTACAGTTTCTATTTAAAGTGTGTCATACTGAAGAATCATTACCGATGTTGTAAGATTTATGTGCAAGCTCTACAGAGAGCTACTGTTGACAAATTTTCTCATATTTGTTGTTGGACTAATATTTGACTAATTAGATGAGCTAAGGAAGAAGAAAAAAAAATATATATATATACATGTTTATCCATACACTTCGGTGTTTACCAAATGTGGTTTATGATTGCCTATTATATTTTTTCGTTCCTCTTTCAATCTTTACCTTCCCTGCTTTGTAGGATGATAGCGGGAATATGATTTGGATATGCCCAGCCTGTACTAATCCTGATGACGGCAGACCAATGATTGGTTGTGATGAGTGTGACAACTGGTTTCATTGGTAAGAATTGACTTATTAGTCAAGTGTTTTTAATCAACTAGCATTAATCTGTAAGGTATTTTATACTTCCTTGAAAATGTTACTTATATCTCGTTTTTGTTTAATTTATGTACAAAAAATTATTTATACTTTCTTGAATTTATGTATATTTAACATTTCTTCAACACATTAATTTGCTCAACTTTCATTTAGTGTTATTCTTTTGCTAAAGTTTAGTGCTTTAAAGATGTCAAACACTGATGAAAGATGGTGATCTTTTTTGTTAGAGGGTATGTGTGGGGATAGTTGTTCCACCAAAAGATGAATAATGGTGATCTTTTTTGTTAGAGGGTATGTGTGGAGATTGTTGTTCTGCCAAAAGATAAATAATGGTGATCTTTTTTTGTTAGAGGGTATGTGTGGGGATAGTTGTTCACCAAAAGATGAATAATGGTGATCTTTTTTTGTTAGAGGGTATGTGTGGGGATAATTGTTCCACCAAAAGATGAATAATGGTGACCTTTTTTTGTTCGAGGGTATGTGTGGGGATAGTTGTTCTTCCAAAAGATGAATAATGGTGATCTTTTTTGTTAGAGGGTATGTGTGGAGATAGTTGTTTCACCAAAAGATGAATAATGGTGATCTTTTTTTTGTTAGAGGGTATGTGTGGGGATAGTTGTTCTGTTAAATATGAATAATGGTGATCTTTTTTTGTTACAGGGTATGTGTGGGGATAGTTGTTCCACCAAAAGATGAATAATGGTGATCTTTTTTTGTTAGAGGGTATGTGTGGAGATAGTTGTTCTGCCAAAAGATGAATAATGGTGATCCTTTTTTGTTAGAGGGTATGTGTGGGGATAGTTGTTTCACCAAAAGATGAATAATGGTGATCTTTTTTTGTTAGAGGGTATGTGTGGGGATAGTTGTTCCACCAAAAGATGAATAATGGTGATCTTTTTTGTTAGAGGGTATGTGTGGGGATAGTTGTTCAGCCAAAAGATGAATAATGGTGATCCTTTTTTGTTAGAGGGTATGTGTGGGGATAGTTGTTTCACCAAAAGATGAATAATGGTGATCTTTTTTGTTACAGGGTATGTGTGGGGATAGTTGTTCCACCAAAAGATGAAGAACCATGGTATTGTGACCGCTGTATAACGAGGAAACAAGAGGCAGTACCCAAGAAAAAACGGAAAAAGAAAAAATGATTTTGGGGTGCAACCGCAATACAAAGACGAGTTTTTGTTTCTTGATGTTTTAAAGTTTTCTTAATAAAGCCTTCCTGGTGCACTGAGGCATGCCTCTTTCTTTTTATTCAGGCCTATTCCAAACCGTTTGATATAGTATTGATAAATGTAACATACTTCAGGAGCTTGTATTACGCATTGTAGAAAACAGAATCAAGCTATTATTAAATACAGTTATACAATCCGTAAACTAAAATAATAAAGAAATTCTTAAAGATTTCATATCTTTGTATCTTAATACTTCTTTCTATTACATGGATTTTATATTTCACATTTAAAGTTATACTTCGGATAAGATTGAAAAGAAAAATTATTTTCTGAATCTCTCTTTTTTTTCTCATACGAATATATAAGATATCTGCTTAATGATGTCTTAATAATATCAGAAATATCATTTTAAAGTATTTGTGATTAACATACCTATTTTGGATAATATAATCATAGATAAGCATACATTGAATGAAAAAGTTTGAAAATCGAAAACCCTACTATGAATAATTGTAAACGATTATAAGAAAAATCTGAGCATTTAGCCTTAGAGCACCAGAGAAGTTTGCAAAAAAGAAAAAAAAAAAGGGTCATTTTACAAAGAAATATATAGATTATCTTGTATAATCTTATATTCACATGTGGTAAGTTACCTAAATAGGAATAGTATGAGTGGCTTTTTCATGTTGTCCGTGTTTGTTGCTTTCTTCTTACAATGACTTATTTTAACAGACGGATCCACTGAAACTAAATGTTGTGAGGTGAACACAGAACATTGTTGTTCCAGTTTGGTTCTCTTTGCAGCATCTTATAAAAAATAGTTTTTACATGTAAACTTCTTTATTTAACTGAATTCAACAAAATAATACATTCCAGGAAACAGACAATTTTAAAGAAGTTAAATTAACAGAATATGATGTGGTAAAGTGAAACAAAAGTGGTTATTTCAAATTCTTTAGTAACATTAGTCTCGATATTTACATGTATAAACAATATTGATTAATTTAACCATGTAGTTAGGTGAAGTATGATAGAATCTAATCATACATATGAGATCTTTGGTGATACTTTTTATAATAATTAGGTGGATCTTTTGTTACTTTAGATCAGTGGTAGGCAACCTATGACCCGCAGCAATAATTTGGCTGACCCGCCAAAAGTTGGCTTCACCATTGCAACCCGTAAGGGCACAATCATTGTTCAGTTCAAATTTCTCGGCTATGTGAGAAGAACAACGATATTAAAGGAAAGAGTCACGGCTACGGAGAATTTTAAGATCAG
>NW_013667122.1:181902-184887 GCF_000517525.1 Limulus polyphemus
ATCACTGACCCAACACAATGCTAAATTTTTCAAAAAAAAAAATCATTGACCCGCGATCAAAAAAGGTTGCCGACCACTGCTTTAGATGAACATTCACTTATTGGATTAAATACAAATCTGTAGAGAGAGAGACAGAGAATATAAAAGTAGATTTTCTGATTCTCAATAGAAAAATATAATCCATTACATAAAAATTAAAAAAACTAATATATTTACCTTTTGTTCGCTTCTTTGCAAGTTGTTAATTTCTACAAGACTCTATCTTGAGCAAGGTGAAACATATCTGATCAAGGACTGTATTATTTAAAATACATGTAGTCAGAAAAGCTGGAGTTGTAATGCTGATAAGGAAGACAGGTGTTAAATCATGATCTTAGCTTATCATGTTTGTTAGACTGTTCTGTAAAGCTTATTTTTGCTCATATGCTCAGCTTCTTTAAGCTCTAGGGAGTTTTGTTAGAAAGTGTCATTGAATCAGTAGTAACGAACTTAGCAGCACAGCTAGGACTTGCATGCAAATATTCATCATATCTAGTGATGACAACCAAATTAATGATTCCAACAGAGAACAGATTTGTTTCGGCTCAGAAACTAAATGGTTTATTACAATATGATTTTGAAAATCAGCTTAATTTTCATTGAATTCTTTTTTTTTTCATTTACGATAAACTCCTGTGGGACCATTTTAAGTTAAATTGATCAACAGCTTCATTATAATTAACTTCTGATCAAAGCAAGCTAAAAATTAACACAGTCATTAATGTAGCTAATTTAATATACTGTTTTTACTCACACTGAGTAGAATGCATTAATTCATCAGTCAAATCCTTGCTGTTAGTGGTGTCATAATAATAACTCACAGGATTTGACAAGCTTAAAATATTTAAATTAGCTCTAAATCAACATACTAAGCAATTTAATCCTCATATTAATGAAAATGAAAAATAATAAATAAATATATATATATATATATCAAACATTTTAACCAATACTATTAATTAAATTAACATTAAAGATTTTGGTTTGAATTTCTGTGTTGCTAAAAACAAAAAAAATCTTCTGTCCCTCTTACAAGTTGGTATATTGAGCCAATATTTTAATATGACAATTAGTATAGTGATGCTGGGATCTTCAGTGCATATACATTATAATATAGCTTTAGCAACATAGACTGTTACTTTTACCGACAAAAACAACTTGTAAACATTATTAATGACTAGCGTATCTAAGGGATAGTTCTCAATTTATGCCTTTTTCATAAATTATACAAATGTATGCTGGGGGGGGGGGATCTTGTGTATGCTTTTAAAAAAAAAATGAGAATGTATCATTTGCTATTCATAAATAACTATTGACCATCAGCAACATTGGCATATTTGGTGGGCTTAAACACCTTTTTTTATTTTCATAGTATTCTATTTCTACCGGCTAATATCTTTTAAAATAACTTCACTGTTTTATGTGTACACTTCCAGAAGGGCTGGGAGGTTATGAAAACACATATTTTGTGAATGACCCTTCACTGTCACTAACTGCTATGACAAATTATTTTTTACTTTATATGCGAAGTAGGAATATTCTACTTGTTAACAGTAGTGATAAATATAGTCTTGATATGTAACTGTTTTATATATAAGTTTGATGACTGTATTTTACACCTTGTGGCAGTAGAGTATCCACTCTATGCAAAGGGTTTTTTTTATACACCTTTTTTTAAGATTGTAAGATTTTATTTATTTGTTTAATAACTGGTTTATCATATCAGGAGTAAGTACTTGATACTTTTTTTTAGATTTGGATATTTGTTGAAGTCCATCGAATAAAGTCCATAGTAACAAAGTTATGTTGTTTGGTTGCCAATGTGTTATCGATAGATTCGTTGAATATGACGATTTCAAAATAACAAGTCAGATAATTAATATTAAGCTTTTTGTTTGTATACTGTCTTTTTCTTTCTCATTACTTTTCTTTATTAAATTATAATATTTTTTTGACTGTTTTACCTCATAAAAAAGAAAACAGCTAATTGAATCCCTATTTATCACAAAACATTTTAATGACACTTGCAAACTGGGTGATCTGATTTAGCATACCTTCAAAGAACTTAACTGACTTCTTGCAAGATGTGTTGAATGTGGAACTTTTCTACTGATTTCTTTGTATTTCATAATTTATAACTTCTTGTCTTTTATCAGACTCAGCTTCATGTAATGTGTAACTAGATATTTCTGTTATGATTACTTCAAATTCCACTTTTAGTTCGCCATGGCTGGATGGAGCTTTTGTATTGAGCAATATTCCTGTCAGTGACATGCACTTAGTAACTTTTATTAAAAACCTACATTAGGCAAGTTAGGATGATTTAAAATATATTAGTACTGATTTTTTAGAAATTCTCTTCCATGTGTAGTGGTCAAATCAATTTCAGATTTCTTATTGAACTGAACATGTTGCAGGTTTCATCATTTTAAATAGATCTGATTATATCTCTGAAATGGGAGACATTTTAAATGGCAGAAAAAAAGTTTAAACCCCTTGATAATCACTGGCTTAAACTTACTCTCAAGAGTGAGGAAAAGTTCAAACATACTTTAAGATATTTAAAAAATTGTAAATTCATCTCTGACATCATTTTTCAGAACTTTATCCTACAGGTTCCTACCACAGTCTTATGTATGACTTACCAAAACTACCCAAATAAGGTTTACCCTTCAGACGTGTTTTATCTTGCTTTTGGTTCCAACACCTACAAACTTACTAAATATCGTGTACCTAACACTAAGCTCAATAGCATAGAACAAATTTACTTTAAAAAAACTCCCCCACACCCCACCTGCTCAAGAAATACATAAAATTTCTAATGCAAAACTATTCGCTATAGCCAGCTTTGATATTCAGTCCTTATTATTCACTAACATCCCACTCAAGGAAACAATAATTATAATTATTAAACAGTTATTTCTAAACAAAGATACCCAGATCTCC
>NW_013667122.1:185887-191194 GCF_000517525.1 Limulus polyphemus
TTTTTTAGATGTCCAAGTAAACAAAAATAGAATCTCTTTACCACATCTGTTTACCTTTAAGAAAACATTTACTAGCTTTTACACTCACTTAACAGTTTAGTACCACTCTCAATAAAAGTTCTCCAGTGGTAGTCTATTTAGTTCTGGTTTTAGATTTCAGATAGCCAATGTCTCATTAATTCGTAATAAAATAGTCATTTTCTGCAGTTCCAATAATTTGAAACTGTTCAATAGTTACGAGGTTGTTACTACGAGCTAGCACGTGATGAATGCTTCCACAAACCTCCGTAAACTACGTTCTTTTATTCTCTCAGCCAGTCTTCTTGTAGTAGATCCTATATATACTCTAGAACACCCGGAGCGTTTATAGATTCATACTTCGTGTGTTTTTTGTAACTTGGTAATTGTTCAAGCTAAATAAAAGGTGTGTTTTAAACTTTGTTTCAGCATCCAAGTATAGATACGTGTACGTAATCAAATTACGTGACCCTAACGAAAGGCATGACATCATAAGGGGGTATGTTTGATGTCGGAAGCTCCAGTAGTCGTACCTTGCTTATAATAGATATTATAGCTATCTGACTGATAAGGGGTGGTCCAAAAGAATAGTATCAAAACCGCAGATTATTGAAGTTTTTAAATTTGCTGAGTATTTAGAGCCAGTGGTTCACAAATAAAATCTTTAAGTTCCTTTAAATCGGAGATGGAAAAATACTATAGCAAATATATCAACAAAAGCCAGAAGATATCGAGAAATAGCTCTAAGAAAAACTACAGAAAGGTTATGCCTAAAGCTCGGTCACTCTTAGTACCAAAAAAAAACAAACAATGAGACAAGTGCAAAAATTTTTTATATAAAAATTAGGAAGTAGGAATGGTAGCACCAGAAAGTAAGGAAACAAGGTAGGAATTACATTACAACACTTGGTGGTTTTTGACATAATGCAACCTCTAAGTGGATGTGGCCGTCGTTCCACCCATTCCTACTTTTGTGTTTTACTTTGAAATTTTTATAGGTCATTGAGTGTTGGAAGAGTATTTGATGATTAGAAGTTGGCTAATGTTAGTCCAATATTTAAAGGAGGTGATAAACATTGTCCAAGCATTTATAGGCCAGTTAGTCTTACATCAGTAGTTGGAAAGGTTTTGGAGATTGTTATTGAAGATGCTATTACAGAGTCACTTAAAGCAGTTTGATATAGTGTCAAAGAGCCAGAATGGTTTAACTAAGGAAATGTCTTGTTTAACAATCTTCTGACATTCTTTGAGGATGTTACTGCAAGAGTTGATGAAGGAAATAATGTATATTTGGTTTACCTCAATTTCAGAAAGCGTTTGGTAAGGTGCCTCAAAAAAGACTTGTTACAAAAATTAAATCTGTGGGTGTAGGGAAATGTTATAAAATTGGATAGAAAATTGACTGGAGAGTAGAAAGCAGTTAGTAATAAATGGAGTTAGATCTGACTGGATCACAGTTACAAGTGGTGTACCTCAGTGCTCTTTGCTGGATCCTCTGCTGTTTGGGATTTATATTAATGATACTGACTGTGGAATGACTAACAAAATTTTGAAGTTTGCAGATGACATTAAGATTTTTGGGGGGAGGCTAACTGTATCAAAGGTGTTGCTGACTTACAGGGAGATTTAGATCATTTGATGCATTGGGCCAATACATACCAGATGATGTTTGATTATACAAAATGTAAGATGATGCATGTAGGTTTTTACAATTCATATTATTGTTACAATTTAAATGGGAATACTTTAAATACTGTGGTTGAAGAAAAGGAACTTGGGGTTGTGATTGAAAAATCACGTTAAGTCATCTAAACAGTGTGTTGTAGCTAGCAACGAGGATAATAGGATTTTGGATAGCATCTATAGAAATATTGAATATAAGACAAGGGATATTATTGTTCCTAATCTTATTTCTATTCTTGTAGTAATGTTCTCTGCGATAGGACAAAGATTTTTGAAGGCTATCAACATAAGATTTTCTCCTTTTCTCTCATTTTGTTTCCTTGAAAGACATATTTTAAAAATCGCACTGTTTCAAGTACGACTATAGATGTTAATAGGTCAAACTTAGTTTGGAAACAATCAAAGGTAAATCATGCAACTTGTAAATCATTATCGTTTACAGTCCAGAACGCTCGAGCAAAGCCGTGTCAGACTTCATCCTCACACAGGAGACTTGCGTCTTAAACACTAATTGCAATACAGAACTCACAAGTGAGATGTATAGAACTGACAACTTTGCTTTCAGAGGTTAGATAATAGTTAGAATCTCGATCGAGAGAATCTACGTAGTACACGTTTTTTCACCTAGCTGATCGCGTGCGCATAAGCAATCCTGCACGTGATATGTACGTGGGGTTGTTACTTGGCAACTCACAGAGTGTGCTCGTAATCATAGGATATGCCTACTAGCGTATTATTAGCTCGTTAGTAGTGTTGCAAAATGATTATTGTTATTACCAAGGTAATAAGTAAAACTAAGAAAAACGCTTTTAGCCAAGGTAGCGTAATTTAATCATGGGTATTTAGATTTGCATAAGGTGAAGGCAGGAAAGAGACCTATGCCCTTCCAACAACGTTACGCAGTCAGTCAGTCAGATTGACAAGTTTTTGGTTTTTTGAAATTTTTGCTTTTACTCTACCGACTTTCTCAAGTGCTTTGGTGTCTTGTTACTACTCAACAGTGAATGTAAAGTACTTTTAAGTTTTATTTACATGTCGTTTGTAGTTTGTTTGAGATTTTAATTTGTATTGCACAGCTGGCCCATTCCTATTATAAGTAGTACCGTACTTATGTTTAGTAAATAGCGATTCCACATCAAAACTAGTAATTACCATATCATGATCAAAATTTAATTCTCTGATCTCAAAAACTAAAACTGTCTTTCAGAGTTCATTCATTACATATAAATTCCTTTAAACTATGGCGTAAATTATTTACCATTTTATAATTACAACGTTCTATATTAGATATGATAGGTTTCGTGGGCCAATTTAGTTTAAGCATTTTTGATAATCCGTGTGAAATAGCAACAGAAGAATCGCATTTTTTGTTTTAATGGAAATATTCGTATATGATCAAATAGATGGAATTAGCATGCGGCTATTTCAAGCCAGAAAATGATAATGTGCTTCATCAGAAGAATGTAGACTATGTAGAAAACGTTAGATAGCATAAGCAGTTGCAATATAATTATATAAGTATAATTGTTTTCACAACAAAAATAGCATAATCAATGAGCACGTCAAGAAAGCTTCCACCCCTAAAGAAGGGGTGTATAGTGTACCAAAAAAAAAGTTCATATAACACTACCATTCACCTGTAAACACGCCTTGAAAATAAGGAAACAGTTAAAGACCTTAATGTGCAACGTTTATCTGCAAGTAGAACTTCGAGTCATCCTTAAATCCATCTTCAGAATAAGGAACTATTTTATACTTAAAAGATAAAATAGATAAACCAAACCGCTCGAATGTCATCTTCGGGTGTTCTAGAGTATATATATATATATATATAGGATCTAATATAAGAAGATTGGCTGAGAGATTAAAAGAACGGAGGTTTGTGGAAGTATCAAACACGTGCTAGCTCGTAGTGACAATCTCGTAACTATTGAATAGTTTCAAATTATTGGGCCCCCCAGTAAGTCTGCGGACTTACAACGTTAGAAACCGGGTTTTGATACCCGTGGCGGGCAGAGCACAGATAGCCCATTGTGTAGCTTTGTGCTTAATTACAAACAAACAACAAAGTATGCAGCAGCGACGGTCCACCAGAGTTTTGGATCTTTACAGTGGAAGAGGGTCATAGAAGTTCATGACCCAAACTCCATTAATTCATAATTGTTAATTAACATGTTTTCGATCTTGTCGTGTGTGTAAATTGTCACTCTAAAAGGTAATCTAAGTCTACATTTAGAATTCAAGACTTGTTTAAAACCAAAAATATAATATCCAGCCCTACTTGCGAGTGGGTTGCTTATAAATACACTTTTGATAGCTATAAAACTACGCCTCGTCTACAATTATGAGCATAGGAATTTCAGCTAGAAGCAGATAAAAGCTAACTAAACCACTTCAGTCTTGTATTCAATTACACAGTTACAAAAACCACCCCGAAGTTCTTGAAAACTTTGACTCTGGAACCATTTTCGTTTATCATACCACAATAAATAATAACATCAATTCACCCCTCTTGTAATTAATCATTTACATTGCTTTTATTATTATTTGTTTTAATATGCAATGGTTTATAACTTTTCTTTATGTTTTACCTTATCAACATTATTAAACGTATGTGAACTGCACGTTTTATCATAAATTCCTTTATGTTATCACCATTTTAAGTCCGTGCTTGCTATTAAAAAAAAACAAAAAACATCTTGCTTAATAGTTGACGTTTTTTTGTAATTCGAATGTTGTGAATTATCTTTTTGAGGTTTTTGGCACTGATGATGAAATGCGGAACAATTCTGAAACGTCCGTAATTAAAGATATTTTTGGTATAACCCTTGTTTCTAACATTTATTATAAAACTTCGTTTTCCACCTGATGAATCAGTTCCAAATGGATCTATATGGTATTCTATAGTGGATATAAAGGGTGGACCAAAATAGTAACTAAAATAAACAATTACAATTATCTTATTGATTATGACTATTCAAGGTGTTAAACTTAGTGGCCACAAGGATTGATGCAGGTTTAGTGGTGGGAGGGAGATATTTGGCTCAAGTTCTACTCATTAGGATCACATTCCATCTGAATGTACCGTTAACTTGTTTATGTGTAAACCCATCGATATTGATTCCTGCACATAATGAGGGGATTGATAACCCAGGGAAAGTCCTGCCTTAACAGTTTACCTTCTCTGGGGATTGATCTCCCAGGGAAAGTCCTGCCTTTACAGTTTACCTTCTCTGGGGATTGATAACCCAGGGAAAGTCCTGCCTTTACAGTTTACCTTCTCTGGGGATTGATAACCCAGGGAAAGTCCTGCCTTTACAGTTTACCTTCTCTGGGGATTGATCTCCCAGGGAAAGTCCTGCATTTACAGTTTACCTTCTCTGAATTCAAACATCCACCCGTTCGTCGCGTGTGGTGACCAGTCCTGCCTTTACAGTTTACCTTCTCTGGGGATTGATCTCCCAGGGAAAGTCCTGCCTTTACAGTTTACCTTCTCTGGATTCAAACATCCATACGTTCGTCGCGTATGGTGACCAGTCCTGCCTTTACAGTTTACCTTCTCTGGGGATTGATAACCCAGGGAAAGTCCTGCCTTTACAGTTTACC
>NW_013667122.1:191985-219648 GCF_000517525.1 Limulus polyphemus
GACTATATATATATATATATATATATAATGAAATCAGAACAACTGCATGGTGGTCCTACATTTGGAATACCTTGCCCTTTTCTTTCCTTTGTAGGAAAAAGGCTCCAGAGTTGTGAGTGGGTGGTCCAGATCATTTCACCCAAATGCAGCTGTTTCATCTCATGTCATTAAACTTAGCATTAAAAACAGATTATTCTAACCCAACTGAAAAATAATTGGGTAGATTATTAACTTAAATAATAGGACATATGATATAAGTCAGTAACTGAGACACACATGTGCATTTGTGTATTAGGCTAGGGATGAATTAGGCTGTTGATAAACCAATCCAGTATGTATGAAATTCTACGTATCCCATGCTCAAAATTTTGTAATCTTGGGCAGCGAGTTAGTGGATTTTTGCACCCCTAGAACTATATTTTGGTGGTGTAAACTGCTGAACATACAGTATCTAGCTCAGTAGTGGAGCTCATTAAGTTAACTGGGGCATGACACCTGCTTCTTGGTTGAGAAAGCGTATGTAAATGTGTAACTGCAAGTATATAATTCAAAAAAAGAATAAGATTTCATCTGTTTCAAATGTCTGTAAAAAGGAGAGACTTAAAAGCTCTTAATAATCACAATGCTAAATGTACGTTTACATCAATAAAAGGTACCTAACTTACAGCATAAATTAATGGTTCCCTGTTAAGTTTTTGGTTTGAATGACTCATTTAAATGGGCACAAACTTTTCGTTGTGAATTGGTGTAGTAAAGGTTAATTATTTTTCATGGTTTAACCAGTTTCACGAAATAGGTACCTGCTGAAAGAAAATACCTTTAAACAGTCCTCATTTAATTACGAAAGTGGGTTCTACTTTGTTTCCACACCCACGTGCGGTGATAAACAAAACAAAACTGCGCTGCTGGAGAAACAGAGAGAACACCATGGTTACAATATGTGGTGTCACCATTCGCATACATTCTACAGAACTGTTACAATTATTTATAGTGAGAACTTGTGATCGATTATCCTCAGTGTAATCCAATCGTCTCACTGAACCACACAGGTAGTAAGCCAAAAAATTTATTGCATAAAAATATTAAGTGAAGTGGGCCAACTAATAGTTTATGATCAAATTTTACGTTGAAAAAAAAAAACGGTGGATAACTACAGAGAAATTAAACGTTGCAATACTTGTATATAGTAGTTTATCACATCTTATAGCCCTCACATAATACTTTCACTACACGTTTTTATAAACAAATATATACTGTATAAAGTATTCTTCCTACGCTATACAGAGCAGTTCAACTTCCTATACTTAACACTTTTTCTTTATTTTGCTGTGTATACTTTTTTCTATGTACAAATAAGTGCATACATGGATCTTATTTTACAAACTTGCATGCTAAACTTCTTAAAATTTTCGCTTTGTAACTACAAACGCTTGACAATAAGCAAAGGTAATACTAAAACTCTTCATATGAATCTGTACATGTGACACAAGGACTTTTGTTTTTTTTACAAGTTTACTCACTTTCAAATTATCAAGATCATGAGTAAGCTAAAGAACGAGTTTTTGGCCTAGAAGACCTTGTGCTAACACCACTCTGGACTGAGCTTCGAGTCTTTCTCTGTAAAGTATTTTTTGATAACATCCGCTTTGAATTCCGTGTTTGAGAGCCTCCATTACTGACAGTAGTTCGGCACCTCTTCGAGAATGAAGATCGGGTGGAGTTTTCACAACAAGGACAACTGCGCCTCAACGCCCGCTTTGAGGTATCTCTAGAACGTGTTCGACCCCTGATGCCATCTTCCAGGGGTTTGCACTTTTCCTCATTTTTGTCACTTTGGTTGGCTTCCTCTTTACAAGATAAATTGCTTTCAGTTGATCTTCCAGAAGGTTGAAGACATCTGATGCTCCAGCGGCTTGCACGAGAGTTTGGCCTAGACATGTCTTCAGTTTCTGGGATCTTCTCAGAGTTTCCAAATATGGAAGAGTTAGATGAAATTGCAGTATAATTTTCTGGAGATGATTGTTTTGCAGGATCAGTTTCTTTTGTAATTGAAGTCTTTGATATATCACAGTCCTCCTTTTTGATAATCATTCTGTATGAAGTCAGTTGGCTATCTTCGACTTCATCCTTTTCTGTTGATAATTTATCTTGTGGAATTTCAAATATGCTATCAACAGTTTCTTGAATTTTTTTTCTCAAAAGTCTTCTCTGAGGTTGGGTAGAGTTAGCAACACGTTTTCTTAAACCGGTATCAGACACATTTTCTAAACTTCGCCATCTTGGAACATTTCTTTGAAATTTTGAATCTTTAATCAGACTTCTAGTAGGGCAAGAACTACTATCATCTTTAATTACAATTTCTTGAACATTATGTCTAAGAATACTTTTTTCTAATAGTATATCTTTAGATAACATTACAGATGGATTGGAAAAGCATGGACCTATCATAGATATTTCTCTTTTATGTTTTGGAAGGTGTTTTTCACAATAAGTACCTACAGCTTTATCCTGTTGGGAATTAGAAACTGTGTCTTCTGTAAGAGGGTCATCATCTGTGTCTCTCAAAACACTTGTATTATGTTCCAAATCTTCCACGGAAGTAAAGGACTTTTCATAACACAGAACATCTTCTTGACTTCTGCTTCTTAAAATACTTTTCATTTGACTCAAAACACTTCCTGTTTGACTCGTATCTTTAACTGCCTCTCTTCTCAGATCACAAGGATCATCATTTATCATGGTTTCTTGACTTCTGCATTTGAGAAGATTTTGTTCAATTTTATCTATTTTTTTTTCATCTGAACCAGAATTTGTATCTTTTGCACTTTCTGAAATTTCATGTCCTGGAGCAGTTTTGTTGGATTGTGGTTTATCACATGTAATTCTATTTAAACTAGATAAACTAAACTTTTCTCCTTGTTTCTTGTCCTTCAAATGAACATTTTTTAGGACATATGATTCTTCTGGAAAACTTTCAACCATCTTCGATGAAGTTTCATTGGCTACAACATTTTCATTACTGTTGTATCTTAAAAGTTTTATATCAGGTTGGAGAACTTTAGTAAGCCCACTGGATGAACTAACGGAATGTCCAAGTTCTGAAAATGTATCCTGATTTCTACATCTCTGCACTCGTCTTCTAGCTCGTGTACTTTTAGCTATACTACGAGGTGAAGAATGAGATCCCAAATGTTCATCCATTCCATAACTAATATGTTTTGGTGAACATCCTTTTAGCCCAGTGCAGCTTTCTTTGTCCTCTTCTGATTCCTGTTGCTTTAAAGGAATTTTTAATGATCTGCCATCTCTCTCTTCATTCACCTTCTTTTGACTGCTATGGATATCTTTTTTATTTGTATTTAAGTCTCGTAGGCTATCCCAAGCAATATCTTCAACAATATTTGTGACTTGCTGTTTTATAGAATTATCATTATCTATGACTTTCTCAGAATTTGAAGTAACAACTTCAAAATTATCTATGACTTGATTGCTAACAGATACCGCTGCCTGTCCATGGTCCAAGCTTTTACAATTATCAAGGGTAACATTTTCTTCATTACCAGCAAAATTCTTCTGACAATCAGATGATGTAATTTCTCTTTCTTCTAACTTTTGACCACCTAAAGACTCTCTTGTATTATCTACAAAACTCTTTTGATTATCAAGAAATATATTTTGTCTACAATCAGAAACACACAGGATACTGTCTGATAATTCAGATCTTACAGTGTTTGATTCCTGAACTTTTTTCATGGGCTTTACAGTAAAACTTAAAGTTGTACCCTCAGAGTTTCCTCCTTGACTTTGTTTTGAAAAAACGTTAGATGAAGCACTTTCATTTTTCATACAGTAACTAGAGCTATTACAAACATTCTCTGTTACCACTGACGTGACAACAGCTGGAAGATCCTGGGACATCAAAGAACCTCCACCAAGATCAGAGCATCCAAGCACCTGAGGTGCACCATAAGAAACAGGTATTTCTGGGGGAGATAACAATATTCCCATCTCTGAAGTAAGGCTTACAGATACAGGTTGAAGAGGTTCCCATTTTTCAGTACTATGAAGCATTTGATTCACATCACTGAAATCTGTATCACATGGTGGTAAAGGCTGAAGGGAAGAATATTCTTTGGTAACTAGAGGCTCGGAATCGGCGGGAAGTATTGATTGGGAGATTGTACTTGTAGGAAGCCCTACAGGATCATTTATACAGTACTGATTTGTGTTTACTTGAGCCTGAGACTGCATTATAGGGGATACAAATTGAGGATTCACATCTCTGTGAATAGTGCTTAATGGCACAGGATAAACCCCTGGCTGACCAACAAAGGATGGGTTAGTTGGTAAGAATTTCTGATTGTTTAAGTATTGGAAAGATCCCTGTACTTGGGTTACAACAGGTTGTGTGTGAATAATGTTAGAAGACTGGTAATGAATATTTTCTGGACGTAAATGAGAAGGATTCTGATTTCCCTCACCAGTGAGTGGAACTGAAGTTCTCTGATGAACAGTTGACATTTCACTTCTAATTTGACTTTGTGACTGAGAAACAAATGGTACATCCATTGCAACTGAATCAGGAGAAACTGGAGTCTCCAGACCTGATCCTTGAGGAGAAGGAAGATCTACCTTGTGAACGTTTTTCTGATGTCTTCTTAAATTGTATGCTGAAAAAAAACTTCTACTGCATGAGAGACACCAAAATTTTTTCAGTTCTTCTGGTGATTTTCCGTCAGAACCAGTATTTGAAGAGGAGGTAACTTTTTTCCGCTTCTTCTTACTCTCACCAGACTGATTTTCAGCACATAGAGATTTCTTACGTTGAGATTTAGCCTGTGGTTTAATTTCTGCATCTTCAGGTACCCATGATGCATTTGAATAAAGAGAGAGAGACTGAGTGGGTAATTCAAATTTCTGGCTGTCCACATTAGAGGCACTTGTCACAAAAGACAAAGGTGGATCCTCAACAACACAAGGTGTTGGTGGATGAATTACCAAACTCCCAGGAAAAGTAGATGATGATGTGAGAGGGATTACTTCTTTGTCTGCATAGTTCATATTGTACTGTGTGTAGTTCTGAACAATCTGTGAAGTAGAACATTGGTGTTAAAAAATGTGAAAAACACACATTATTTAACAAAGTCATGTCAGAATTACTCAACACATTCATAACTTAAGAATAGTGTAAAAAAAATATCCTAACAAGTAAAACAAGCAATTTTGTTTTCAAACAATAATAAAAAAAATATAAATAAAATGATTTTAAGTTTAATATCTGAATAATCTTGACGAAAAGATTCAATGAAATGATTCTAACCTTTCTGTCATCTTTACCAAGATTCTCAATATTGACACTTAGGTCATATTGACCTTTATGAATAACTAGAATTTATAACTTATCAATTATTAACTCCATCACCAAAGGTGAGGGAGGTATGTTTTCATCCCTCTGTGTGTGTGTGTCAGCAAGATTTCTTGAAAAAGGCTGAATGGATATAGACTAAAGTTGGTATACATTTAGACTATGACCCAACTCAGAAGTAATTAGTTTTTAGAGCATCAAGGTCATGAAAACTAAAAAAATCCCTATCTATTAACATGGGGACTGACTTTTCGCACTATTTTTGCTATATCACTCAGTCAAAAATTACTAGATTTTGATTAAACTTGGTGGGCATATGTTGAATATTATTCCTCATTGTCCTGCCAAAATGGTCTGTGTCCACTGATGATGACGGACTTATGGACACATTTTTGTATTTTCTGAGGGCCAAACATGATCAATGCTGCATGGCAAATGGATGCGCTCTACTAGAGAGTAATATATAGGACAATGGTTTGTGTGATGTTACATTACAATAAGACTGATAATACTTTTAAGCAACTATTTTGTTAAAGTACTGGCCCTATATGGGTTTCCAGTAAGAACAACATAACAGCATCACAACATCACACAAGTTGATGTGTTGCATGCTGCTGCTGATGAGGAACAATGGATTCACAAGTGTGTGTGGGAGAGGAAGTCACCATACTCCTATGTACACAAAAGGTGTTCCTTACTATAGCCAAAATTTATTGTTGTTGCAATGAAAAGTGGCAATAGAGCCCACATATGAAATATACTATGTTTCCAAGAAAGTAAGCAGCATTAGCACTGACAGTTACCTATTTGAGGGATGAAGTACTGGTGTTGTTATGCAATTAACAGGTGATTGGTCATTGGTACAGTGAGCAAAATGGAAGTAACTAAGGGCAACACTGATACTTGGGTTGTATGTCAAGCACCAATTCCACAAGAGAAGAGAATACACAGTTTCCAAAATATTTGAGATTGCTAGTGCAAACAACCTAGACACAATGCAGCAGCAACTCGGTGATTTGTTGGCTAATTATGCCAATGTATCTCTGGGACCAGACGGACAAATGAGTCAAACAGAAGTAACCCAGTGTCATATAGATATAGATGATGCATGTCCAATTAAACAACTGCTGTGCCAGCTTCACTAAAGCACTAAGGAGGTAGTCAGCACTGAGACAGAATCAGATGGCCTTCAGAAAGTGTTTGATCATCTTCACTAGTGATTTTCGGGAAGAAAGATGGTATGCTCAGGTTCATTGTTTTTTTTTTAGATGGGTGAATGTGATAACATGCACTGATGCCTTTTCACTGCTGAAAACAGATGGATGTCTAGATGCTTTGGATCTGGCATCCAGATACCAGCAAGTTGAGCTGGATGATGAAAGATTTAAGACTATTTTTGGCATGACAGATGGTTTTTAGGAGTTTTGCATCATGCCACTTGGTTTGTGTAACATGCCCACAGCTTTTGAGAAGCTAATGAATCTTACACAGAAAGGGCTGTAACGGAAGAACTGCATGATCTATGCTGATGATGTCTTGGTGTTTGATCACATGTTTAAGTCTGCAGCCAAGAACCTGAAAATGATATTCCAACAATAAAAAAGGTAGGCTTGAAACTTAAACTAGAGAAATTCGTTCATGCAAATTAACTGATCATAGCATTGATGCAATATTGGTCTTAACCTGTGATCAAGCAAGAAGAACTCAACAGTTTACTCAGTTTTGGATCATACTACTGATGAATTGTGGCCACCTTTTTCAAGTTTGCTAAACTATTATCAGCTCCCATTAAAATTAATATGCACCTCAAATAGAATGTGAGTAAGCATTCCAGTGTCTAAAGTGTGCTTTAGTAGAAGCACTAGTGCTGGCATATCCATGACAGGACTGAGTTTCTTGTTAGATGCCAAAGCTAGAAATAGTGGGTGGTGTTTTCAGAGTTGAAGGACAGAGTAGAACATATAATGACATCCAGTTGTCATATGCTTATGGTTTCAGAAAGCAGATACTGTACAACAAAGATAGAACTGCTTAAAGTTGTGCTCTGTGTAAAACTATTGACACTACTTGTATGGTAGAAAGTTTGCTATTCAAGTGGACCAAGCATCACTGAAGTGGTTAATGAACTTTAAAAATATGAAGTAATGACTGCACATTCGATAATAACATTGTAGGATTTATATTTAGGTAAATAGCATCATTCAGGCCTGTAACATTCCATTTGTCAAATGTCCTGACTCTGAACAATGTGTGAGAGTTGAAAACATTTCTGCCGTAGCAATGACAAACCATGCAAAATAGATCCATTAGTGAATGGATGCCACAGTTGTCTTTAGTAGCTCTGGAAAGAACAACTGAAAAACCCAGATCTATTGTGGGTGCTCTTTGTCATGCAGCAAGGTGAAGCCTGGCCAGCTCAGACTGAGAAACACTGCATAGATGAACCTCACCTATGGTATTTGTGCTGTACCATCGTTACCAAACACCAATCAGTAATTATCCGATTGTGTTGCAGCTAGCAGTCTCAAGAGCTTTGAGGTATGAGATTCTTTAGATTTTGAATAACACAAAGATTGTAGACTATCATGATGTTACCTGCACTTGTGTTAATGTTTGACAGCAGTTCTACAAGTTTTAACTGAGTAAAAACTTGCCCTAAACAGGCAAACTCCTACAGAAAAGTACTGGTGACCCTTTGGAGAGAACAGCTCCGTGTATAGCTGGTCCACTCAGAGACACAGAACAAAGTTCTCTGTATAAACTCTTGGTGATAAACTGTTTCAGGAATGGGGACGAGAATAGTCCGCTGATGGATATGTCAACACAGTCTATGGCTGATGTATTGACAGAACACTGGACAGCCTAAGTGCCAGAAGGGGGAATAATTTCAACAGCCAGTTGTTCTCCAAGTTATGTAGTGTTTGGTGTGGTGATGAATTTGCTTTATCCTTCCTAGTCTGATGGTCTAGTAGAACAGATGATACAGTCTATCAAGTGTGTGTTTGCCATGTTTGTTAATCCTGGCCAAACTGACTGGGACGAGTAATTACCATATGTCATGATGTTGTACCACACAACTGTACAAAGGTCAATAGGCTACATGCTGAACATGCTCATGTCTAGGTAAGAAACCCCACTCCCTGTCAAGTGATGTAAGGTCCTTTCCGTAGAGTGATTAAGGTCTGTTTTAGCCGATATGCACATGTTCGTATAACAATAGCTAGGAAAAGGTGTTTTACATCAGAAGTGCTACAGGACAGTGAAGGAACGAGTGTACCAGCATGTAAGCCACTCAGCTTCAGCAGGACAGGAGCTTAGCTTCTGCTCTGATGAATCAGGTCATTGTCATACAAGTTACAGCAATCGAGAGGCTCACAAAAACATGCACTGCGTGTAAGTTAGATGCATCTATACATTAACAACAAACCTCTTGTGCACTGGCCTTACCAAGAATCAGAGGAGGAGAATGACGAGTCAGAGTAAGAACAGAGTTTTATCTCGGTCCACCCTGACACAGTAGAGGAGAAAAGAGATGAGAGTAATTATCTGGCTGTTTACAACTACTACAGTTGGCTAAGGCATAAAATTTCCATATCCTTAAATTATGATAGTTTCTTAGCAAATACAAACATAAGCTTTGGGATGGGCAGATAAAATTATAAAAAAAAATCTATAAGTGTTGTTTACAAGTGAAGGCCAATGGAATTGTTCATTAATGTGAGTTTGACTTCTATTTTTTTCATATTTCTTTGCAAATTACACTAGATAAATGTTAGAAATATCATTTTTTTCTTAAATTTTAAATTTAATATTCAGGCATACACTTGACCCCTGAAAGCTGCTCACCAGTCTATAAATTCAAATTTTCCTGACAAATTATGTCCTTCATAAGCTAAATAAAAATACAGTTTGTTTCTTAAATTGGTTTTCAATGAGAAATGCAATTTGATCAATGAGCACATGAAGTTAAAATTTTTAATTCAATACTGCTAGAATTGTAGTAATGTACCAAGTAAAAATATATAGTTATTGTGATGAAACTTTGTAGAGACACAAGTATAGAGGTCATCATTAATACTCTGTCTAAACGATCTATCAAAGTATACTGTTATCATTTTCTTTTCCCACTGAGGTAACTGGAAATAGGATTATTTCCACTTTTGTGTATTTAATAAGATTATTAAATGTACCACACTTAATATATGAAAAACCTATTGTCTAAGAAACATTGGTTGGGAAGAGAGGCAATTTAGTACTAAGTTGAGTATTTAAATTGAGAGCAATTTCCTTTATTTATTTATTGAATAATTATGTACACAGAAAATACCCAACACAATGGCTTCCTTACCTGTCCATCAGATCCTCCAGAGTTTTCATCCATCATCATAAGACTTACTCGTACAGCATCGCTAATGGATGACAGAGAACGTGATGAAGCCTCGGTTTTGTTCTGTTGACAGGCCTTGTTTGATGCAGCTGGGACTTTCAACTGAGGCATGCACTTTCCTGAAACACCTGCAGACTGAATACCACTTACACTTGCAGCAGAAAACTGAGTATTTACACTCCTCTGAGAGTAATGGGAGGGTAAAAACTGAGAGTCAGATCTCTTTACTGAGTCAACAGAATATCTGCTACCTAAGGAACTTTCACTTGGAACCTGAGATGTCTTACTTTGTGGTTTAGACTTTGAAGTAGATTCTGGATGCTTGCCCATTTCTTTCTTTGGCTTTAATTTTCTGGATGGAGTGGGCTTCTTAGCTTTGTTGGGAACACTTACAGTCTGGACTGCAACAAATGACAGGGACTGAGAACCATGCTGAAGTTGAGCCTGACCACTTGCTACAGGTTGAGCCAAACCAGGAAGACCAATAAGTACAGGAGAATTAGGTGGGAACAAGCTGTTAACTCCTGTTTTTAAAGTTCTATCAGAACCACTAGCAGTTGCAGTAAATGCTGTAGTCAATGTTTGTGTGCCCATCCCTGTGGTTTTTAAAGATGTTGTAGTTGTGGTAGTAGTAGTAGTCACAACTGTGACAGAAGGGAGAAAAACAGATGTTGAATTTCCTGTAGTCCTAACTGCAATATACTGATTTGAACTACTGGACTGGCTTGTTTCTTTAGCATGCAAGCATGATGTTTGTGACACAGTATTTTGGGTTGTTTTAGTACCTGATACTGAACCTACTACATGAGATTGACCTGCAGCAATACTGGTAGAAACTAGGTTTCCTCCACCACCTTGAATGCACACAGGTACCGATGCAATGGTCACTCCAGGCGTCGATACTAAACTCATTATCTTTTGGTTATTTTCTACCCTTACCAAAGAACTGACCACCTGGGATGATCCTGAAGCAATACTTGTAGATGCTAAACCTCCATTAACAGCTTGAATACATACAGGGACACCTGTAAAAGTCATTCGAGATTTAGACCCCATATTTGTAATTTTCTGATTACTACCAACGCTAAATTTTCGCTGGCCTGGGACTTTACGATACTCTAGAGATCCTGGACGATTTCTTACAGGTGTCCAAATTCGTTTCTTTTTCTGTCCTTTTTGAAAGTCTACGTTTTGACACAAGTTTTCTTTAGTAGAAACCTTGTTTTCAGGCTTTGGAGGAGCACCTCTGACAATGATAACGCTTGGTATGGCTACAGTTGCAGGGTTCCCAGATCCTGCTGACATAACCGTTGGGTGTTGCATAAGGAAATTTTCTTTTGTTATGACATTGTTGTTGCTCATATTGTTTACAGGTATCACTAATCTTCCAGTAAGCACTCTTCCTCCACCATTCTGACCTCCCCCACTTCCTCTCCAACCAGGTAAAGTTAAGGTTGCCACAGCAGGCACATGCTGACTGATCTCTTCTAGGTGCTGATGTGATATATTTAATTTTTCTGCTGCACTCACTGAAACTGAAATAGTTGCATCAGTTTGGGACTCTAATTCATGGGATGGAAGTACTTTATTCATGGTCCTGATGTTTAAAACAGGGGATACTGTAAGTGTAGAAGGTGGCTTTTGAATGGTATCCTTATTGCTTACAATGACAGGAACCTCTGTTGTTGAAGATGTTGATATGGAAGAAGAAATGCAAGAGCGGGATGCTGAAACAATTGTGGAGTCAGGTCTTACAGTATTTGGTAATATGGGAGTAGTGCTCGGCCTTGTTTTACAAACTGTTGTAGTGACAGTAGACACTGAATCCTTTGATCCAGCCATTCCTCCAAAAAAGATGCAGTCTCTCAATTTACTACACAAAATTGGCTGGTTCAAAGAAAATTGGGCTTCCAGTGGCCTTCCATGTGCAAGCTTCTCTTCAATCTTTGAAGATTTTCTAGCTGGTGACAAAATAAGACTTTTCTTCTTAGGATCAGAAGGTGCAAAAGTCTGTCTTGAAGGTGTTGGAGTAAATAGTGTGATAGCACGTTTTGTATTTATTTCACTTATGTCTTTTTTCTTGTTAGATGAAGTGGGGGATCCAGACAAGTCAGATTTCTCATGAAGACATGCCTTAGTGTTACTTTTAATCATTTTCTTTCCCATTTTTTTCCCTTGTTTCCTATATTTTACTTTTTTGAACCTTGTGTTCTTATTTTCTACAGTTTTTTGTTTGTGAACACTCTCAAAAAACTTCAATTTCTTTACTTTCTGATTTCTTTCTATCTTTCTCTTCTTTTTCTCTATCTGAAGGAGCTGCTGGGCAATTCTTTCGGCTTCAGAATCTTCAACAGATCCTGAAGATAGTAGTTGCGATATAAGTGCAATTTTAGAATTTTTCTCACAACTCAAACCACCGGACACTGAGGGAAGCATATGATTTTTCTCAACAACAGTAGCATTACTATCCAATCGTGACAATAAAATATCCACACATTGGTTAATCAAGGACGATAAGTCAATTTCCAAGCTATTTGAACTTGGTGTGAGTCCCAGAGATGCTGCACATTCTAGAATTTGACTTCTAACTTTATCTTTCTTTTTAAACTTTCGTTTTTTACATCTAACTTTTTCAAGTCCAGTTTCACCAGAACCATCCCTATCTTTTTCTTTTTTAGTTTTCCTTTTTTTCTTTCTCTTCTTCTTTTTTAGCTCATGGTCAACTTCGGCTTTATCCCTTTTAATATGTGCTTTCTTCAAAGTCTTTAGTTTCTTCACAGAGCCTTCTTTTAAATCTTTTTTAGCTTTTCGAAGTTTTTTAATACCCTTCTTCACTGGCAATGAAAGTTTATAGTCAACTGAATTACTGGATATGGCAAGTTCTTTACTGTTTTCATTATTAATAGTAGACAAAGGAAGATTAGTAGAATTATTATGTTTATTGCATATGGTGTTTTGCTGCATAGTTCCAGCATATTTTCCATTTATTTCTTCCTCTGATGCTGAATCTGTTTCACTGTCTGCACTTTCGTATGTGTGACTGTGCTGCATTATAGTCTTTAGGGCAGATGTGGTAGCAAGATACTCTTCACACACTTGTTTCATTTCTTCACAAGAATTCCCACGTTTTAATAATTGGCATCTCATACACTCTAGCACCATCACAAAGTCTTTAAGAAGAGAATATGGCACACCCTGAATATGCACATCTAATACAGGATGTGGTAATCGGTACACATATTGAGGTCTGCCATCTCTACACAAATGAGCTAAAACCTCTGGTTCTTCGGAAGGAGTAGAACACCTCCCACCACACATACAGTCATTTTTTACAGATTCATCATTACTGATAACAACATCCTGGACCCGAGCTAGTAATCCTTCAAGGAAAGCTTCAGAGACAATACTTCCATCACACTGTGATTTTGTAGCTCTTGTTGCTATTCGTTGCATCACTTCTTGCAACAGATTTAGCCTCTCCCATGTTGGATCAATACTGAAGGCACTTAAAATACATTCAAGTGAAATCTCGTCTTGTTTCTTTTCAAAAAGGGTACCTAGCTTGCTATATATGTTGGCTACATGAGCTTCCAGTTCCAATATCCTATCTGCAGCCCCCTCATATCTGGCTTCTTCAAGAAAGTTTAAATCTACCGTCAAGCCTCGTACGTAGAACTCTAAATACAATGGTAACATCAACTGTCCATACTAGGGGAGAAAAAAATATAATAGATTCAGTCTACATCTTTATCCTGTTAATAAGTGTGGTAATAAGAGTATTCATACAAAACTGAAGCTAAAGATTGCTTTAATTAAGACTATAACTTGAAACCTCAGAATGTCTCTGCTACCCAAATTAATATGTTAAATAGATAAGGATTTAACTATTTCATTACTGTTTAAAAATTGATTTTTCCTAAAATCATACTTAAACTCTCATAAATAATTGTATTTTTTTACTTGCAAACCAGTAGATTAAATGTTGAGTACGAGTTAGATTTTAGTTTCGATGTAAAACTCATAACACTCTTAGTAAAAAACAAACCAATGACATTTATAACACAAAAATGGAACTGAGCCATGTGCCATCACAAACCAACATATTTAATTTTTGAGTGCTTTTGGAATTTTTTACATTTTTAGAATTAAACCTCCAAAATACTGAAAAAATTTCCTTGTTGAGGTTGTACACATCGTATCAACAAACCACGACTCAAAAATTCTGAATATCCTTTACGTGTTGCAGATTATATGTCACCCATAATTCTTAACTTTCCCATCTACCATGTGACTTATTGCATATGCATCACCGGGTCTTACATAAGCTCCACTTTCCTGTCAAAATTTAGGTTTTATTAAAAGTAGCAGTTGTGATGAAAACCTGGTTGTGAGGATATAGATGGGAAGCCCTTTCTTGTATGCACTCTTTGTTAATGACCTCCCACAACCCCTCACACCACTCATGCACACATCCCACTACGCAGGTGACATTGCTATCTGGTGCACTTCCAGAGACCCCATTCTAACAGATTTCAAAATTCAAAAATTAATCAACAGAATCACAACTTGGTGCAACAAATGGAGAATCAACCTGTATACAAATAAGACTCAAGCTATAATATTCCATAGAAGCCTCAACAAAAAGTACAAAAAACTTAAGACTATAAAACTAAAACTCTACAACTCCACTATCACCCTAATCTTGTCAATCAAGTTCCTAGGCATGAAGTTTAACCACTATCTCACATGGCACTCACACATAAAAGAAATCTACAAAAAGCTTCAAGCAAGAGTATCACACTTCAAAAAAAACAAAGCCATCATATACACCGTTACAAATCACAAGCCATTCTTCACATTTACAAAATATTGATTAGACCCCTTAATGGAATATGGTTCTATGATCACCTATAACATGGAAGAAATCCAGTTCTCTAAATTACTAAAACTACAAAACATTCTCTGACACAACATGTCTGAAGATATGTACGTCACTTAGAGGTGAAATCCCTTGAAGGTGTCTCATGTGAACATGAAAGGAATCGCCTAATAAATAAGCCACCATCTCCAAATCAAAGAGGACATCTTTGGTACATGGTTGTGAGAAGACAAGTAGATGCACCAGAGACTCCAGCAAAAAGAGATGAGTGAATACTTCTTTGAAATGTTTGTCCCAAATCCTAGATGCACCAGATACAAAGAAGGTATAAGTTGAGACTTGGACTCATGAATAAACCATTCCAGAAAGGAAGCTAACTGAGTGTGAGTTAATGATTAAAAGTGACAACTGAATGACAATATGTCAATTATCCACATAAATTTGGTACTAAGACCAACAGATGCTTTGATGACACATGTGAAGACATAAAATACTGAAGCTAGACTGAAAGAGTGGACAGTGAACTGATATACCACTCCCCATTGGTAAGAATGAGGGAAATTTTTAGAAGAAGGAGTAAACTGGAACATCCATTTAAATGTCTCTGATAACCACTTTTGCCATTCAAAAACCCTGACAGAGGAAGTTTGTAAGATGCTCATGGTTTCTATCTTGAATGAGAAATATCTAGATAATGAATAAGATGGGAAAGATCTATTAACAGTTTCCAATCTTCTGATTTCTTGGGTACTATGAAAATCTGGGAAAACATATTGTTTTGATAGCCTTTTTCTGTAAAAAGATTTGAAACTTTCTAATCAAAAATTTGAAATACAAACTGGATCAGAGAGAATAGGAAAATTGGATGACAATAATGAAACTGGAGAGAAATTTGAAACTGAAAAATCTGATAAGCCCAACAGATGAACAAATGATCCAAGATGCCCCTACCATCCCACCCACCCCCAAAAGTATGTGTGGGTGTAGAGTGAGAAGTAGTTGATGAAGGTAAGGCAGGAGGATGAACATTACTTCTCTATCATCTTGAAGAGGGACAATAACCAGATGCAAAATCAGATGCTAAAACTCTAATCAGCTTCTGATGGAAACCTCTTTTTAGATCAGCTGTAAGAACTGGGGATAACAGAAACAATACAAGAGTGACCTGGAGTTAATGAAGTAGATATCTAATCCTTATAAAATAAAAGCTAATAACTGTGCAGAAGAAGAATGGCTCAAAACAAGACAAATAATAGCATGCATGACAGAATTCCCTATCTATAATGTATATTGTTTTTATATGCATTAGATTCCCAATTTATTATTTGTAGAAGTATTTTTCCACTGGTACTGGTATGTGTATTTATAAGAGTTGAATATGGTATTAGACCTTAATAAAGTCGGAATTAAGTTTATTGCAATGACTTTAAATTTATTATTTACCATTACTGTAACATTTTAAAAACATAATGAAAATGCTAGTAAAATGCTGATAGGGCTTATTATGTTTGTTTGTTTTGAATTTCGCGCAAAGCTACACGAGGGCTATCTGCGCTAGCCGTCCCTAACTTAGCAGTGTAAGACTAGAGGGAGGGCAGCTAGTCATCACCACCCACCGGGAACTCTTGGGCTACTCTTTTACCATCATGGCCATCTTGTTAGGCTTTGTACTAGGTCTAGGATACTCATCCGACATGCTTGTTTCCTCTTTTTTACCTCTTGCAGAGTTTTTGAACATAGATTCTGTATATTATCCTGACCGAACTTAGACTCAGTATCTCTGTATTTAGCCTTTTTCATGTGAGATTTCAATGCAAATTTTTTTCACATTTGGGACGATTAAAGATTTGTTGGAAATGTGACATAGCACCTTCCCTTTGGCTTTGTCCCTAACAATACAAGTTTTGTATGTGGGATTTGATACCCAATTGCCTCCCAGGCATTTTCACAATACTTCCTACCATATAGACTGCAAGATCCTTTACATATTAAATCAAGGGTCCATACAATACCATTTCCAAAAAGAAAAAAAAAAGCTACTAAGCAACTGTAATCACTTGTTACTGGTCTATTTCAGTTATATATTTTTTTTTCAAGCGACCTTTTCCAAGTGTTTTCAAAGACTTTTATCAATTTTCCAGGTGTGGAAAACAAATTTTAATTCTCCATGACTTTTCCAGGATTCTCATGACCTATACATTTCCTGCAGAAAACTGAAGATAGAACACATGGAACTCCCCCTAAGCTAAGGGACAAGAACTGAAGAAACAATATGTGAAGTGGAATATGAAGTCAATTGATAATGTACTAGTTTCTAAAAGTATTAGTGACAACTCGAATACCAGGAGAAAGTAGAAGAAATAATTATTCAAGTACTGAACCATCAAACACCACACTAGCTCCCTTAGATGTAGCAAAAAATAATTCAAAGTTTAAAATAGAACATACATGAGAGAAAAGAGAAATCAGGATTAGGGATAGCACAAAAATTATCTGCAAACTTTGAAGGCAAAGAGGCCTTAGAAGAAAAAAAAATCGATCTTGTTCAGATCATGAGAAAAACAAATAGCAGGTGTTATTCAAATTGAGCACCCACAAGATTGTAAAACCCACCAAGGTCACCAGCAGATAACTTAGCATTATTCTCCTCAATATGCTGATCAATAAGAAGCTGACAATGCAACCACGGGAACATCTCACAGGCAAACTGCCTCCAAAATTCTTCCAACGCTGTTGGAAATATCTGAATCAGAACAAGAATTGACGTCCAAATTTATTATAGAAACTTACAAATTTACACTATTAAGATTAAAATGAATTTCAAACAGGTGCTCACCTCTAAAATTCTCTTCAATCCATCCCCCCACATACACAACCATGCTTTCATCACAACTGCAACTTTCAACAAAGCCTACATTACCTAGTGAGGTAAATGGACATTTAAGGTATTACACAACCACAACTGTTATGTTGGATAACATTAAGATATACAAATAATATGAGAATGACATAGTTTGTCATCATTTAAAAAGGCCTAATACTGAGAAAATAAGAAGTTTAACAGTGGCCTACATATGATAGAAAAAAATTAGTTGAAATGCATACACTCATCTGACTCAGAACTTATACTCAAATCTCTAGGTGTACGACGTAATAATTTGAATGTTTTTACAAACGCATTAAAATGTGCCCGTCATTGACTCGGCGGTAAATCTGTAGGCTTATAACACTAAAAGCTGGGTTTCGATATCTGTGATGGGCGCAACATAGATAGCCCATTGTGTAGCTTTGTGCGCAATAACAAACATTACTAGTGGTTCATAATAGGGATCACCAATGTGTTCTTCATTATTATTATTTAATATTTTCCCCCAGCTTACAGCAAAAATGGCTGAGTATTGTAATAAAACCTGGGCAATATTACTAAACGCATCATTGCGCATCGTGTAAGGTAGTTTTAAGTTCATTTGACTATCTAGTAAATAACGGCGATTGTATAAGCGTTGACATATAATCGTTTTAATGTAGTCTGTGGTTTATATGGAGCCTCATAATCTACTACATGAATACGCATATTGCTGCATACAGACCGTGGATGTAAGCTAATGTTTATATAGCAGATATGACACGTATCATTGCGATTATTAACTAATTGTTGCAACTGTATTGATGTTGTGTATCATTTATTTCTTCCTACCCTTTTGGACATGACCACAGTTTTTTTTAACACTGCATGATCGATTGCGACCATGTTACACAAACATCTAAAACGTTATACAAACTTCTAGGCTGTCACCCACAACAGAAATCTTTATGCCGTAGTTTAAAAGGTAGCACAAAGCTCAGTTTTGAGCATCAGATCGGCATCCACGGTGATGGCTGGTGGTAAGTGTCGAATTATAACCAACACTGCGTGATTGCTAATTTTATAAATACTGCAGATAGAGTAGCCATCCTTGAAGCTAACTATAAGGAGAGGCAAACAGTAGATGACGATCCTAGGCGAAAGTGAGGCAAAAATTTTGTAGCTATATATTTCATTTTGGATAAAGTGTGCAGAGCCCCCAGTAGCACAGCAGTACGCCTGCGGACTTACAACGCTAGAAACCGGGTTTCGATACCCGTGGTGGGCAGAGCACAGATAGCCCATTGTGTAGCTTTGTGCTTAATTACAAACAAACAACAAAGTATGCAGCAGCGACGGCCAACCAGAGTTTTGGATCTTTACAGTGGAAGAGGGTCATAGAAGTTCATGACCCAAACTCCATCAGAAATGGGGAGGGGGAGGTATATTACTATAATCAATTCATAATTGTTAATTAACATGTTTTCAATCTTGTCGTGTGTGTAAAATGTCACTCTGAAAGGTAATCTGGCCAGCTGAGCAAAACCGTGACCAGCCTTACTATGGCCAGCAGAGAGGAGGAAGTGGAAAATACCTATACAGCTTAAAAACTATAAAGCCTGCATGCATATATAAGTACTAGCCAACATGCATTACATATATAAAACTCATGCGGTTACAAAATTCAGTTCGTGCACCATTTAAGTATACTTCAGTAGTCCCTCCAATCTAGTGTTTACAGACTCCCCATATAGCTACAGGATATAAATATAGTAGCTATATATATTTTACAAGCATATACATAACATGTGGTATGTTAATCACCATACATCATAGTGATCATACATACAGTACCACTATCAATGATAACATTGTGGCAATGACATCAGGAGGAATAGCCATCCAATCTGCATGAAACCAATCCAAAGACTGTCATTGTTTCCCGACAGAGCATTATACACCAACTATGTATTTCATTAAACTAAACTGTTTCAAATAGGACAGTATTGTTATTATACAGATTTATGTCCATGATGAACATACAAAACAAGTAAAGAAACAAGATTATAAAAAAATATTAATTCAAAAAGGGGGAATAGGGATCTTCAAAATGATACAGAAACAAGATAGGTAGCTTAAAGTGAAAATGCAATCGCCAAAAAAAAGGTTAACCAACAAGCTTAAGGTTTGAGGCATAGTGTTACTTTATTCCCTCAAGCTAGAAATCTTTATTTTGACTCCGTCTAAAAGCTATAATATTTAAGAGAGCCAATCCTATTTTGATTCCATGTCTAAAGCTATAATAGTTAAGATAGTCAAAACAGGGATTTGTAGCATGAGGAAACAATGTTAACAGTACGTCTCGAACTTTAAACTTGTTTACTTTTTTTACGAATGTATTTTCACTTTAAGCTACTTATCTTGTTTTTGTGTTTTTTTAAGATCCCTATTATCCCTGTTTAAATTAATAAGTGTTAATAATCTTTGATACTAAAAGAGCACAACGTTGTGCTCGTCTAGACGTATCCTCGTGTATGTGACCACATATTTTTAAGCGTTTGTTTCTTATCCTGTATTCACCACGTTTCATGAACCATGGCCGAATCTAAAACACGCAATAATGGATTACTTTTAAACTCTAACCTTAATGTTCCGTCGCAAGAAATTTCCAACAAGTGGTCTTCTTCCGTAGAGAAACCAGCTGGAAGATTGTTATTTTGCAATATACAAAACTTCCAAGTAAAGAATAAATTTTTACACTTAAAAAGCCACCTGAGGGTCGCAGATTCGAATCCTTGTCCCACCAAACATGCTCGCCCTTTCAGCCGTGGGGGGCGTTATAATGCGACGGTCAGTCCCACTATTTGTTAGTAAAAAGGTAGCCCAAGAGTTGGCGGTGAATGGTGATGACTAGCTGCCTTCCCTCTAGTCTTTCACTGTTAAATTAGGGACGGCTAGTGCAGATAGTCCTCGTGTAGCTTTGCGCGATATTCAAAACAAACCAATCCTTTCTGTAAAGAAACCTTCCTGCGGACTACCCAATGAGAGATGGCGTACCATCAGTGTTCCAAGGACTACAGTTTGGGAATTTATGGACTAGAGAGTGTGTGTGTGTTTTATAGCAAAGCCACAACAGGCTATCTGCTTTGTCCACCGAGGGGACGATTACACCTGATTTTAGGGTTGTAAATCCGTAGACTTAACGCTATCCCACCTGGGGACTGGATTAGAGAAAGGGCATCTAGTCAACACAACCTTATACCAACTCTTGGACTCTACTCCTTACCAACTAATAGGATTGACCAGAACATTATAAACGCTCTGACGGGTGAAAGGGCGAGTACGTTCAGGGACATGTTTCAATACTGCAGATTGCTAGTCGAGCGCCCTAACTACCAGGCCCTTCTCTTAGAAGTTCACACCTCTGAGTTATAGATTTTGATGGTTATTATACTTTAAAGAACTTTCGTTCTTCAATATGCTGAACAAAATTTACACTGAGTATTTCAGGGTTCTTTTTCCCAGTCACCCGCGCTTTCTATTGTGCGCAAGCTAACGAGTCCTATTTGAATTGATAGTTCGTCTTTCAGTCGTGATAAGGCATACAAAGGCGATAATGCCAAGCCTTGTTTTAAACTTATGAATTCAATAATGTTAACAAGAATATTGTTAACACTAAATAATGTTTATCAACGAACTCTTCGCATTACGATATCTAAAAATTCATTGATTACGTAGCCTGCACACCTAGCAAGAAGTTTCAATGTTCCATTCTACCGCGATTTGTATTTTAACATATTAATTAACGTGTTTAGCGTGGAACCGGTTCTTTTCATCCTTGCAGGGGTGGACCTAATAGCGAATTTTTTTTCAAAAGTTTCATGACCAGGTGGAAGAATAACCCATCCTTAGCAAAAATTCCAGATCCTTCCTGCCTTCTAACAGTTTGTTGTACCATATTAATCATTACAAACATTCTAGATCCTTCCTGCTTTTTAACAGTTTGTTGTACCATACTGATCATTATCAAAGTTCACTGATTCAATTATCTTGCAATTTTTTTATGCCCCAAGGTGTCGCTTAAGTTACATGACTATCAGAGAAACGATAAAAACCATCTCAAGAAGTGAAGAATACCCAGCCCTTGCAGACAGTGCAGTTAAAAGTAATCCATTATTGCGTGTTTTAGATTCAGAGAAGTGAAGAATACCCAGCCCTTGCAGACAATGCAGTTTGTTTTCTGTTGCGATTTGCTGCTACGTGCCTGTGCGAGACGCGAAAGGGTGCTTTGTCATTAATATTGGTAATATAATGTCTTGTATGTGCTTATTTTTTGTAAAAATAAACGGGGGGAGGACAAGGTGGACCAAATAATAGCATCTTAACATTAGCTGGCTTTTATTCCAGACACAAGGCAGCTTAAAGTCAACTGAATATCATCTGTGTCCTCTCTTCCACCTCTTGGGGGAGTGAAGAGATGTTCAATGCTTTAGATCTATTGTGCTCTTATTTGTTCTAAACTAAACTGTAGGTCTCTGCATTTAAGATGTTGGACCTTCTGCACCATTAGGGACAATGGCTCTGCAAAGGAGGTTTCTGTACTTCTCAAGTCCATAGTTTGTACACAGAATCATATGAACACCCAATTCACCTCAGAAATTTGCAACTTTTTTGTAGTACATTGCAAAACTCTGATACAGCCTTTCCATGTGGCAATATGTTTCATGCCTCAGTGATGTATGCTATTTTTACATATAGACAGTCTGTCTCGTTGTTAAGCAAAGTTAACTGAGATGAGTCTGATGTTGCCAGTTCTCATAACCAGCCCATATCACCAGGGCTTATTATAACTCCACTTATGACTTTTCCTTGAGTCACTTGATGAAGTTGGATACTCATAACTGAAAGTACTGACTTATTAATTAACAACTTTTAAGCCATCAGTGTTTTTTTTTAGCTGGCTCAAAATCCAGTCACTATGTGGGATCAGCCATGGTCTGCTGCAACCCCGTAGTTACTCAGAGGATCCCCTCTATAGACTCTGTGTTCACTACTGAGTTGTATGCAGTCTCACTTACTTGGAAATATATAGAAGCTAAGTGGTACGCTAATTGTACTGTCTATATCGACTCGTGCTTATCTCTTTAAAAGTTTTGGAGAATCATGATTTTAAATTGCTAGTCTTCTTGCTCCTTTAGATACATGGTAAAATGTTTAACCACCCTGTTTCCAAGATATCAAAGAAATGGCCAAAATTATTTAGGTATGCCTATCTTGATTGTTTTGGAAAACACAATTTAATGATTAATATTTTTTCATTATAATATACTAGGATAAAATGTAGCCGTGTTAGCATAAAAACATCATCCAGTGCCAAAACACTGGATAAATGACGTACCTATGTTAATAATGTATGGTTAAAAGTTTGTTAAAAAAAAGTTTTATCTTGTTATAAATTATCTGATAGCGTTTTCTTATTATTATCACATATATTATACGCAGATTTACTTTAGATGCAGAGCGGGATGTTGACATTTGCGCAAAATGTAAAAAAAACAAAACAATGTCTATATTCAAATTTGAAACCTGTTCTCAACAAACTACTATTTTTTTTAAATGATAAAAACAGTTTACTTGCTAAGGTTAATGTTATTGGAACATCAAGTAAATCGCTTTTATTACGACAAAAATGTAGTTGTCTGTTGATTCAATCCACGGTAGAACTTATGACGAGTGCAACCACAAAATGGGAGGGATTAATTTTGGAGTTAATAATACTTGTAAAAAAAAAACACCTTCCGATTACCCTTTCACAATTAACAACAGAAAAGCATTTTGTGTTTCTGTTTATAATCCTGTATTCTATGGTGAAAAGCTTCAGCACTGTTAATGACCAGTCAATTTATCAACATATTTTAAAAATTAAAACAATTTCAGTACACGAAAATGGCTTGCAATAATATTCAGCTGAAACAAAAATGGATTATTTTTCGGATCAAGAAATAATATTTAACCCACTTGTTTTTTAAGTACGTTTTATATTACCATATTTATGGCAGGAATATCCAATACAGCTTACCATTATCACAACGAATTTACTCTTATGTGTAGAGATAGACAGGATGGGCTCGATCTACTGACTATGTATCCCTAGTCCAAGGTTCGAACCGTAACATGTCGTTGAACATCCTCCACATTTTCAACTGTAATGGAATTATAACCATAGCAGTCAATCCCACTATACAACTAAGGGCAGTCATGAAGGTCAATAATTATCAATTGGATTGGTTATATCCGAATCTTGGAGTCTCTGATGCGAGTCTTTAGCCCCTGCGCTGTCGCACGAGGTACTAGGCACGTTGAAAATATTAAAATATGTAGAGAAAAGAAGAAAAAAACAAGAGCTCATGTTTTATGAACTTTTTATTACTTGTTTAACAGATTTATTGCTCCTAATGGCTCAGCGGTAAGTCTGAAGGCTTATAACGCTAAATACTAGGTTTCGATATCGAAGTGGGCACAACATTTATAGTCCATTGTGTAGCTTTGTGCTTAACAACAAACAAACAAATACAATTTTATTTGTGCTAGTGCTGGTTTCGTATGTATACTTTTCTTCACTGTCTCCCAAGTTTATCTCCAACAAAAAGTCTCTTTCCACACTTAGATACAAACATGGTCACACGTTTGGTAACCAAAAACTTAACATAGATCAGTTAAAATCTGGGAACAAATAATGAAATTTTGAGTTCATTTTGATAACTTGTTTACATTATTGTTACACAGTGTTCCTTGCGTTATATTTGTTTTGGTATTTTTTACAGTCTGAATTCGGTGCATTTAAAGATAGTAAATTTACTTATAGTAATTTTTAAGCAATTTATCATAACACAGCGAAATTTTGTTTTAATCTTTGAGCAGTGTTTATAAAACATTATCTCTCTCAGGATTGTTGAATTTCGAGTAAAATTGTTCGCGGTTGTGCGAACTGGACGTGCCCCTCCCCCCTTTGAGTTGATAGATTAGAGAAGTGGTTCTCTGTATTTATTTCTTTGGAGGACAACCAGATATTTTTTGGGTAGTGTGGGGAATCAGTGTGGACCAAATAATAGCAGTTTTCACAAAACATAAGCGCAGTGTCCCCCCCCCCTCTGGTGGATCACCTGATTTTCCTTTTTCAGCCATCACAGAAATGTGTGCATCTTCCAGGTGAAGGGAAGTAGAATGATGGATTATTGGTGCCTAAATCATGTCTTGACCACTGAAACACGCCCTTTTGGTATTAAATTCCTATAGAGAGGAGACCTTGAGGTGGATCTTGTGGTCATTTGGCTGATCTATGGGGTTGACCTTCACGCAGTTATCCAGTGGAGGATGCTACCAATCTGTTGGGTTATTACCTTTGTTAACATATTTGATCTTCTAGTACTATGAGTTGTACTATAGAATGAAATTTCACAATTGAAAGAAGTATTAAGTAGTCTGTGTTTTAGTTTAAATTTTTAAATGCCGTCTACCTAGTGTTGTGTACCAGACTCTAATAGTACCAGCGGGAATGTTTTTCGAAGATAAAAGAAAAAAACGATTGAAACTTTGGATAAAAATTTCAAGCAGTCCGATGAGGGAAGGCAAACAGGGAATTAGCCACCGAAATATTAACAATGTGCTAAATATTATGTAATTTTAGATAGTGTATTGTACCAAAAACTGCGTAAAAATATGATTAATATACAACAAAGGTATTGGGTGTAATTTTCATTTGTCTTTTTGAACTGTGGTACTGTGTAATGGTATTATTAGTAACTTGTTATTTAGTAGAATACATTTACTCAAATTTATATATCATTTGTAAAGATTCTCGTCCAGAAAAGCAGCTCTAAAATTTTTGTTTATAAAAGTGGGTCCTGTTTTTCTAGCATTGCATTAATAAATTCACCGTTCCTTTCAATAGATGTATATCTTGTCTGATATACACTGCAAAATTGCATGCTTTTTGGAACACAAAGGTTGACCATATGTTTGGAAATAGTAGTGAGTGTTCTAATCTAGCTGCAACATATGTTCACCTAATTTACAATAACTTACAGTAGATGTTGTTATATTTTCATTCCTTGCACTGTAAGGACATTTCATTTCCAATAGTGTTGTCATCAATGATTCATTCAGATGTGGCAGTTCAGTACGGGTATATTATACTAACAAAATCTCCACATTTCTTTGTTTTTATACCAGTGACTTTTTCATATTTTTCTGTTGCCACACATTAATACATAATATAAAGCTGGAGATCTTAACATTATTACATTTGTTAACCTCTTTGCTAGCTTATGTATATCTTTATGTGATTATTTCACCAGTTTCTAATAGTCAATCTGTAGGACCTAGTCTCTAGCCAAAGTTGACAAGTTGCTTCTCCCATATCGGTTCTTGCCTATAGTGTATGATTAGGAGTTTTAAAAATACCATAGTTAAATTACTTAATACATTATTTGACACAGTTTACATTGTCAAAGCTTTCTGATTTATCATGAACTGTCTTGGCTTATAGAAGAATAAAAATCCTACTGCTTTACCAGCTCACTTTTTCGCACACATAATGTTGCTTTTCGGTTTTTTAGTTCTTCTCTCAGCTGAGATAGTGTATACTTCCCACATTTTGCTATTTTCTTGTTGTAAAGCTCCATGAAGATAACATTCATAATACAACTGTAGCTAAGTATAGGTCTCGAGCAACCCACTTGCGAGTTAGAGCAATCTAACATAATAGTTCTAAACTTACCTCTCTATGACTAAGTCAACACTGAGTGTCAGTATTGATCTCCTCAACATTGAGAACATTTGTCTGGTACTAGTGTTTGGATACACAGCTTACAAATCCTTGGAGTCTTTTTCCAACAACTTGCAAACTCTTTCGACCCTCGTGAACAAATGGTTGGATCAGTCTGTTTCCACCCCATCTCTATTTTTACCAGTAACATTGATGAGTGATTGAGACCAATTTAATTAATCCAAATTTGCAGAACCATGATTCTGTGCCACATTTGCTCTCTAGAATGATATAATACCTTCCATTTCATGGAACCTTGCCCCTTCTTTCTTGGTCAGGGCCTATGGAGGTTAATAAGACCTCCCACGGATAAAGTAGAGAAGGGTGATCAAAGTTTCCAACTGCTAAATCTCCCCATTTAGATCTACTCAACAGTTAAATATGGTCATTCTAATACGGCAGAGCTCTAAAGATTTTTATGCTAACTTAGAAGACGTCAAAACCTTGTTTGTTTATCCTATACTGTCAACATGTGGTATTATTTGGAAAGGACCCATAAGGGCTGTATGGTTATTTACCCCTATTTATCTATAAGTTTTAGCAGAGAGGTCATTCTGGGTCTGTATAGGATCAGCACTATTCTAATCTTTCATAAAATAGCTTGGACTACATCAGGGCTATGTTTGTAGTGGCACACTTTTTAGCATTAAGATTAATACCATCACTGAACAGCTTTCTCCCACAGTTGCAGACAGCTTTTATGTCTATATATTTCAGAGTTCCTGTTAGTCATTGAATATAGTTTACATTGTGTGGCAGCTCCAAACTTCCCTCAATGTATTGTGATTGATTTACTGCAAATGGTTTCATATCTTGGTAATCTAAAAGCATTTGCAGGTATTTTTGCCACCAACAGGGAAAGCACTTGCCCTCTAGCTCCATGGTCACCATACGCGACGAACGTGTGGGCCTTTACAGTTTACCTTCTCTGAATTCAAACATAGTCCTGGTCACCATACGCGACGAACGTATGGATGTTTGAATTCATAGAAGGTAAACTGTAAAGGCAGGACTGGTCACCACACGCGACGAACGTGTGCATGTTTGAATTCAGAGAAGGTAAACTGTAAAGGCAGGACTGGTCACCACACGCGACGAACGTGTGCATGTTTGAATTCAGAGAAGGTAAACTGTAAAGGCAGGACTGGTCACCATACGCGACGAACGCGTGGATGTTTGAATTCAGAGAAGGTAAACTGTAAAGGCAGGACTGGTCACCATACGCGACGAACGTGTGGATGTTTGAATTCAGAGAAGGTAAACTGTAAAGGCAGGACTGGTCACCATACGCGACGAACGTGTGGATGTTTGAATTCAGAGAAGGTAAACTGTAAAGGCAGGACTGGTCACCATACGCGAC
>NW_013667122.1:220466-221323 GCF_000517525.1 Limulus polyphemus
ATTCTATTATATATATATATATATATATATAGCTTGGATAACCTGCTCAAAGCTTTTCCCTTTTTTAAATATAATCTGAATTAAATCATATTATTTCAGTACATCAGGAATACCAGTCTATCACATATGTAGACTGGTTAACTCACCCATTGCTTTTAAGTTTGTAATACTGTGGGTGAAGTTCATCCAATGAATATACATTTGTAGATACTTACAATCTTACTACAATGGACATAGCACGTATCTATGTATATGGTGCCATCTATTGAATGGCACCACAAACGAAAATCCATGAAGAAATTTCCCACTTTGGGTATTATAGGTTCAGACAATTAGTAAAATAGCTACAGTTTGTGCAACAACAATTCCTTTATCACAGAACACAATCTTAAATAAAAGTACTCTCCTCACAAAAAGAACACGACTTTCACCAGGACTGTGCGTGTAGTCTTGATTATATCTTTATTGATGTAATTTGTAAATATAGTATTAAAAATGGAGTTCTTAAGAAATGTTATTTTTTCAATAAAGGCTACCACTTTTAATATATAAAAACATTACAGTTTTATATCAGCACAATCCGAACACTTTTCCCATGCAGCACTTCCCCAAAAAAAATCCGTTTTAAGAACATGTTCTTTTTTTCTAAATTTTTTGAATGTGGTATAAATACTACGATTAGTAATTGCTAGCACAAACAACTGTCCGTAGGGTGGCATTTCTGCTAGTGTGAATAATTTAGTCATAATAGTGAGAAAAAATGGGCTAGTAGAATTGAAGTTCAGGCTAATACATTTCTCATGCCTACTAACAAAAACTTTATAAACCTGATATATATATATATATATATATATATA
>NW_013667122.1:222353-230798 GCF_000517525.1 Limulus polyphemus
TATATATATATATATATATATATATAAATTTTTTTATCCCCCCCCCCCATTTTCTTTAAACCTATATTATTATTATTGAGTTCGCGTAACATACAATGCTTAATTTTTTATTATTAAAACAAAAGAGTAACCAGTAATATTCCTCTTCTTACCTCTTCCCACAGTACGTCAACAAACAAATAAAAATGTGCGCTGGTTGAGGCATATTCAACAAGGAGCAACTGTGCTGCTGCACAAACCTCATCAATATCTCTATTCTGTTCCACTTGCAGACTGCACCATAAGCTCATCAAGTCCTAGGAAAACATTATCAAGCAGATTTTTATAGATAAACAAAGAAACAGTTGTAAAATAAATAAGAAACTTAAAGAGCATGAAAAGTAGTGTCCTTTCTTTTAAAAAACATCTAGAAAACACCTTCATACTTATAATTTAGATTTTAAAATGGTAAGTTGGAGATAGGATTCAAACAGGATATGCAGAATAAACAATAACTCTCCAATATCAAACTGCTAACAGAAATTTATGGAAACCAAATGAGAAGACTACTGGTCAATGTAGAAGAATACGAGTAGGCCCATTTAGGATATTACATTTCTAAATAATAATTATAATAAAAAAAATCACAAATAACTGATTGTGAAGGATACATCAGTTCCATCGGTATCTGACAGTTTATAAAATGATCTTTGAAATGTTTACATCAAAGCTTCGAAAAGTTTGATGTAACATTAGTAAAAAAACTTCAAGTATTCCCAGTCTGTTTAAAACATGATTTGGTTCTGAATTTTTCTTAGTTTTATAAAAAGCTTTAAATTGTGTAACATTCTATTATTATTTTTAATAAATTATTAAAACTACTGTTTAATTTGATATACACTACAAAAATATGCCCTCACAAGAAAAATCAAAATTAACAAAAAACCATTATTTAGAAATTACAAAACACAGTATTAGATGTTGGAGCTATTCATAAGTATTGACTTTTTGCAGATTTTAAGTTGCAAGAATTAAAAATTATGCTTTTCAGAACTCATCTGAACCATAACTCAAATACACTCTACTGCCCAAAGTATTGAGATGGCACACTTTTAACAGGTTGTGATTTTTTTTTCACTGGAGCCCCATCTCACTATTACCATTATTTACAACTTGGATTCTGTTATTACCAAACATTGATATACATATGATGAAACAGACCACCACTCCTGTTGCATAGACATAAGTGTAGAGAGATTTCTATGTCTATTCTTCTTGCCATTTCCAAAGTGTTCCAGAGTCATTCAACTGGATTCAAGTTGGGTACCACATATTCTAGAGGTTTATTATATTAAAGCATGTTTTAAAGATAGATACATCATTATGATGAAAGGGATAAGATCCTTCACCATAGAGTTCCAGGAAGACAGGCAGTTTACTAATGTCCAGAATGCCACAATGTGACAAAGCATTCATAGCTCCTTTTAAGTACTACCAGTAAACCAAGTTAAATATACCAAAAATAGCCCAAACCATGATAATATTGTACTTCTCTTATTGGTTGCTTGGGGTAACAAAATTGTATTCAAAGCATTCTTCATGTTGCCTTAAAATCAGGACCAATCCAGCTGAAGCAAACAGTGAATTGTAGAATTCATACCCTCACATAATGTTTTTTTTTTCCTGTTCCTCAACATAACATCAAGATTCAAGGCACCAGGAAAACCAAGGTCTTGCATTCACAACTTTGTTGGGAAGCTTCTCTATGAAATTCAGTAACACATGGAGCTGCATCTACATCACGGATGTTCTAGTATGCAGTCATAAACTCTGACTGAAGTACTCAATGATGGATTTAACGTTAACAAAATGTACTAAAGTTAATATTTTCCTACACTGAAAATGTATTTCCAATAGATACTTACCTAGATACAAAATAGATACAAAAAAATACCATGAGGTGTGGAACCAAAAGAGAAAACATAAATGGCAGAAAAACATGAATGAATCCCATAATACATATTACCTATTAATGGTGTCGACTGGTTAGGGTGCAACAGACATTAGTGGTAGTGTGACCTCATCTAACACCTGGCAGCATCTGTAATTGTACATTAGTTCCTCAGTAGGCAGAGAATAACCTACCTCTTCACCTCGAAATGAGAATTGGAGGAGAAGACGAGCTTTTGTACCACAATCTGTCTCCACTTGCACACATTTTCAACCCAACCAACACCTAATCCACCAACCCAAATACAGCAGATCATAGGATGCCCTACCATAAACAAGTGGAAATACGTGTTGAGTCTAGCTAGAACCAATACTAGATCTGCCAGAAATGGACATTCAGCAGATGGTAGGGAGAAGGACCACAAACTTGGGGTGCATCTCCAATTGTACATCAGGTCCTTAGTAGGAAGGGTGTCACGCCATCAACACATGATTCTAATTGTGACCAAGAATCATAGAATTCATACCCTCACATAATGTTTTTTTTTTCCTGTTCCTCAACATAACTTCAAGATTCAAGGCACCAGGAAAACCAAGGTCTTGCATTCACAACTTTGTTGGGAAGCTTCTCTATGAAATTCAGTAACACATGGAGCTGCATCTACATCACGGATGTTCTAGTATGCAGTCATAAACTCTGACTGAAGTACTTAATGATGGATTTAACGTTAACAAAATGTACTAAAGTTAATATTTTCCTACATTGAAAATGTATTTCCAATAGATACTTACCTCCATTCACAAAATAGCATCTCTCGATTAGTACTACCTTCTATCCAGGTAAATTTTCCATGCTCACCACTATACTTCTCCACTTCTGCATATCCACATGTAAATTATTATGCAGCAGCTCTCCACCAATAGGAGTACGACATAACCCCTATTGTAACCAGTGCCCTTTCCACATTTGCACTTTTAATCACTTCAAGATTGGTCGTAGAACTTACACCACATATCACCAGAAGTGGAGAGGCTGGGTGGAAAATGTTAACTTGTGATACAATATCTTATCTCCACTCACAAAATATCTAGAATCCCACATTGAACTGGTGGAGGATCAGTGAAAAAATGATCCCGCTTTAGGAAGTGCCCAAAAAGATACCATGAGGTGTGGAACCAAAAGAGAAAACATAAATGGCAGAAAAACATGAATGAATCCCATAATACATATTACCTATTAATGGGACCCTGGGTGTTGACTGGTTAGGGTGCAACAGACCATAGTGGTAGTTTGACCTCATCTAACACCTGGCAGCATCTGTAATTGTACATTAGTTCCTCAGTAGGCAGAGAATAACCTACCTCTTCACCTCGAAATGAGAATTGGAGGAGAAGACGAGCTTTTGTACCACAATCTGTCTGCACTTGCACACATTTTCAACCCAACCAACACCTAATCCACCAACCCAAATCCAGCAGATCATAGGATGCCCTACCATAAACAATTGGAAATACGTGTTGAGTCTAGCTAGAACCAATACTAGATCTGCCAGAAATGGACATTTAGCAGATGGTAGGAAGAAGGACCACAAACTTGGGATGGATCTCCAATTGTACATCAGGTCCTTAGTAGAAAGGGTGTCACACCATCAACACATGACTCTAATTGTGACCAAGCCATCTCCAACCAACACCAAACCCACCAGGAAAGTACACCTGGAGGATGGTAGGAAGGAGAAATGCCATCATGGGAAAAATTAATCTATCATATATATATATTAATATGGCCTAGTGCTACAACCAAAACCTGGTGGCATCTGGAATTGTGCATCACGTCTGAGGTAGAAAGCATGATACATCATCGACACCACAGAATGCCACTGCCCTATTGTCAAATGAGTGGTATGATGCATCACTCAGGAGGACAGGCCTCCATAGTCCAACATCCCAGCAACTAGGAACTGGTAAGTGGCAAGGACTCTCATACTCCACTAGAAGAAAGGAGGGAAAAACACACTGGAGCGTCCAGAGGACTGCATCACTGGAGACAATGCAAAGGGCAACAATACCCTATTTTGAAAAGCAGAGCTACCAACACCTGTAGCAATCCTCACAATTGTCCATGAGTGTATGGTCTGGGATGAACATACTTATGAATCAAAATACCACTAGAGAGCACCACTAGTGGTAGTACAGAATACCCCACCTCTACAGTGTGCGTAATCTAATCCTGCAACATAACTGGTTCAGCATAGATAACAATTGAACAGATGCACACAACCAACACCTGGCATCATCTGGAATTGTACATCAGGTCCATGGTATGAGAGCTACAACATAATTGATAACAAGCATGGTCACAGGATGGACAGTGCAGATTTTCCATAAAAAATCTACCTGGTCAGGCACCACTTGCCACAGAGTGGGATCCAAAATACATTAACAAAAAGGCCCCTATAAATAAAAAAATAATGACAACATAGTACTCACCAGTCAATAATGACAAGGTGGTGTGGTGACTAGAGGTAAACAAAAACCTGTTGAGCAAGAAATGGCCACATAATGTAAATAATGTGAAACAAAGGCATGAGGTGTAGTCCACATACCAGCCCCAATGATGACCTCCAAAGGTAGACAGAAATAGTGAGGTGACAGATTTGATGAGAAGATACCCTAAAAAGGCAACACTCCTCAGACAAATGAGGAGAATACACCAGCTTAATTAACTGGTGAATCTAGCCTGTGAAGGTAATGGGAGAGAGGTTCCAGGACACAGAAGGATTTCATGGGATAAACAAATGGTTACAGGAACCACAGAAGGGAGCAGTGCAAGTGAGATACCATCTGAGGGCTTGGCTGGCCTCAGAAGGTGGTTGGGATCCGATTGGTCATAAATGTGGGAAATGGAAGGTAATGAATTGGGAGAAGAAGTGGAATTACCCTCCCTATCAGCAGAAACTTTTGGGGAAAATGAATGAACAGGGAAGAGGAGAACATAGGAACTGTGGAACAGCACATGGCAAGTGTCAATTGCAAATATTTCAGAATGCTGCCAGCCACAAGCCAATAATGTGAGGTATAGAGATTTTAAGGAAAGGTGATACAGGGACCATGAAGACAAAGATTTGAATGGAGGATGAGTGAGAGCATGAAGGACAAAATTTAGATTCCAACCTGGCAGAGACACAGGGTGGGGAGGATGAGAAAGATAAAACAAAGAAATAACAAAGACAACACAGGAGATTGGAAAACAGAGGCAACGTCAGTAAATCTAAACATGCAAGATAATGCAGCTTCATAGCCAGCAATTGAGGAAAATGACAGTCCCCTTTCATAGAGCCAAGTGAAAATAGGGAAGGTTGTGAGGGGCAATATAGCCAACAGAGTGTTGAGATATGTGCCCAAACCCAAAATGAAAGCATTTATAAAAAGATGACAATCCAGTCGAGAAAGTGGAAGAGGAACTCCAATGTTAGTATTGGTCCGATTCAACAACCAAGCAAAGTCGGCCTGTAGGTGGGGAGGCAGGGAAATAGGAACATCTAAGGGATCTTGAATGAGGCTCCATTGATTGAGTAACAACCATTGAAGGGGGACACATATGAGCATGACCAAGGGGAATGAGGGCTTCCAGAGAAGCCCATGCCCCCCAAATGAGATAGTCTCTTGTGCAGTAGGAGAGGGAAAGATCGATAGACCTAAAACGAGACATTGCATGCCCTGTAAACAAAGGGGAGAAGGCTGGGCCCAACTGATGAGGGAATTGAAATACACATCCAAATGAATCAGATATGGTGTGGGTGTTAGAAATGACTTCTCCACCTTGATGAGCTAACTCACTCTGTCAGCCTCTTGAAGAAGAAACTAAGTATGAACAGTAGATTCGACCTGAGAGGAAGCCAAAAGTAGCCAGTCATCTAAGTAATTGTGGAAACAAGACCGTGCATGAAGCAGTCAATCAATTAACTGGACTACTCAGCAGAAGGCACAAGGAGCCAAAGTAAGGCCAATTTGTAGAGCCCGAAACTGATAAACATGCCCCTGGTTAATAAATCAGAGGAAATGCTGGGATGTCTGGGAGATGGGAATGTGTGGATAGGCATCCGACAAGTCAACCTTTGTCATCCACAACCTGAGAGTGAAAACTGACCAAAGGGTTAAGTAAGACTCCATATCATGAATTTGGGTATGACCAGGAAATGGTGTAGGGATGATAAATCTATAACCAGTCACCAATCTCCCATCTTTTTGGGTATGACGAACAAACGGGAGTAAAACTGAGAAGATTCCCCAAGTTCTATAACCTCTTTCTGAAGTAAGTCCTGTACCACCTCCTGCAGATGCTGGGGGGAAACAGGATCCCATGGTGGGAGGAAGGCAACAATTGAGGAGATAACGAAGGGAGGGGAATGGAAGTGAAGGGCCAGACCCTCTGAAAGAACCTGAAGAACACATGGTTCTGTTGTAAATGGTGTCCACATATGGAAAAAATGGAAAAATCTGGTCCCCACTAGCCCTGAGAAACCAGGACAAGCAAATGGTTGGAAGGGGGGAGATGCAGAATCAGTAGAAGGAGGTTGTGATAAACAAGAAGCTAAAGAGGGTAATGAATTATGCTAAATATTGACCCATAGATTAATCACCAAAGAGGGCAGGTTGAGAAACATAGGAAACAGGATATAAGGATAAGACAGCACAAACCTAATTAATTCCATAAAGGGTGAAAGAGGTCTGGGTACATCCCCCGATATCACTTGTGACTGGAAAGCATAATCGGGAGGGGGCGGATATATAGGCTGTCCAAATTCTCGTCCTGTCAGACCCCCCCCCCAGAAGCAGGCACGACAGGATATTTCATATGTGGTGGTGAAGGTTGCATGTACATGGACATTCTCATCGAATAATTGCCATTATGCCCTTGCCCAAAAATTAAGTACTCAACCCGGTAGTATTAGGCAGGAAACCTGAAGTAGCAGTAACAGCAGTGTTAGTTGTAATTACCTGAAACTGCAAGTGTATAGTGACAATTCCAAACGTGAAGCAAAAAAAAAAGAAAAGGAAGAAAAGTTAGGAAAAGCAACCTTTCACAAGTCTGTAGTATAAAGAAAAACGTTGATAAATGTGCAAGCAAAAAGAAACACATCTGTTCAATACTACTGCCAATTGAGAAGTGATTAATGAGTGTAAATGTGGAAAGGCCATCATTATGATAGGGGTTGTGTCACGCTCCTATTGGTGGAGAGCTGCTGCATAATAATTTTCATGTGAATATGCAGAAGAGGGAGGTGGAAGGCTAGTGGTGATCAGTAAAAATTTACACCAGTAGAGGGCAGTACTAACTGAGATAGCTATTTTGTGAGTGAAGGTAAGATATCGTATCGGAAGTTTCACTTCACAACAGTATTTCATTTTAGCACACTCATTGAACTTTTATTTCTTTAACACATTACCCACAGTGGACTGAAATATGTCATCCTCTCTCACCAACATTGCTTCATCCAATAACCATTTCTCTATGACAACCTGTGAACTTCTTTCCTCATGACATCTTGAATCCAACTAGCTCAAACAACAAAGCATCGTGGGACTTACATGTAAATTAGTATAGCTAGGGAGTGTTGGTAATAGCAACAAATTTACAGAAAAATCACAATGCACAGGGATCAAAATATTACATTCACGTATTCCCAATAAATTTAAATTTGCTTGAGGAATCTCTTTTTTTTTAGTTGGCTTTCTCAATCAGCAATGCATAGTTCATCTGTATTCCTTTATTTATGACCGATGAAAGTAAACACATTGCATGGATTAAATAAAAAAACAAATCATGAGGAAATGCACCTTTTACATGAGGGAATGTATTCTTCATGATAGCTTTCCCTTGAGTGAATGTAATTATATTCCATTACTTCTATCCCTGCAATGCAGTTTGCAAGCAAGTACTAAATCAATTGTTTTTAGGAAGAAATTAGCTTGTTTCAATTTGCTCACAAGAAAATGAAAGCTCCAACAAAGGAGTTAGAAACTCAGGAAGTATAAATACTTTAAGAAAAGTTCATCAAAGATGTTCATTTCTCAGAAATTCCTATCAAACGGCACATACAGTATTTTCTCACTTTGTCATGTGCGTAACACATGCACTTTGTAGTAATCTGTTCATGACGTTTTGGAATGTGCCTGCACATTTAGAATTGAGTTTAGAATTTACTCAATACAGGCTCAATCCCAAGGAACGACTACATAACCATTTTTACTTATATATAGTTTCAGAACTATAACTTTTAATACAGTATGTGTATTTTCACAAAATTTGGCAGACTTTTAGTAAAATACTAGACCATCCGTGACCCGTTGGGTCACCCACTATTCAGAGGTTATGAAGAAATCAAGCTAATTTCAATATTGCACCGAAATAAGGGTTTGTTTTGAGATAATTTAATTAAATATTTCAATCCATTCGTGTTATTCATAATTCAAAAAGAAATATTTGATTGTTGATCGGGAGTAAAAGGGAGT
>NW_013667122.1:231408-234663 GCF_000517525.1 Limulus polyphemus
TCTTCAAGATTTTGTTTTTATCATCTTACGCCTTTTAATGAAGAAGGGAACATTGACAGGGAAATAGAATTGAGCGAAGATGTTTTGTAAAGAGCGCGAACGGTAGTGTGATGTAAAATTATTCATGCTAGAAAGTTTCATAAAAGTGACCCAAAAAACGGCGCTTACCCATGGCCCAATGAAGTTTCGTAAATAGCGAGAATGGTAGTGTGATGTAAAATTACTAATGCTAGAAATTTTCATAAAAGTGACCCGAAAAATGGCACTAACTCGGTAACCCGTGGCTTGATTTTAACAAAACTTGTTTTATTCTGTTTCTATTCTCATTTCATTACAAATATGGTGCTATTGTGTGCCGTTTTTGCTGTATTTAATTACAGCAAGCAAACAAACAAACAAACAATCTCAGAGTTTTAGTATATAGATTTTTACTAAAGAGTTGTCTGTGAATATATTGAGTCTTTTTTTTAACAGTCCGAGTGACAAAACGATATTCATGTTAAAATCAAATTTATGAATACTTTTCATATCAACAATCTCAAGTGTCATTTGCATAATCTCTAGAACCTCCTAAATACATTTCAAACATTTTTTTTTCAGTAAAACTATATATTTTATCATTACTATTTTCTCTATGCTAACTCTGTACAAGGTTGGTCAATTTGACCGACCTAGTAACTTCAAAATAAAAAATCTAAATTATCCTTTTTTCTTTCTAGAATGACTTCAAGTTGTAACATGATATTTGTTTGCTCCAACTTGTCCATTTTCTGTATTTTTCATCATCTCTCTGTGATGTCCTAAGTTTAACATAAATTATTAATTATAGTACAGGTATAGCAAAGGCAGTCAAATTTTTTGTTTACAGATATATAAACAAAAAAGACAGATCCACTTGCCACACCCTTCTATCACAATCTCTCGTTCATAAATTCCAATAATTCTCTTTTTGACAATGTAAAACAGTTTTAATTTACCAAATGATGTATAATACTATCTTGTTCTCAGTAGAGATTTTTAGTTATCTTTCCTACAGATTGAAAGTTGCTGTCACTGTTATTATTTTGTTTTCTTAACTGCATATTGGAAATAAATAAGAATTATATAATGTACAAGTACCATCATTACAAAAAAGTAGGCTTAAGTTTCAGCAATGAGCCAATGGCAAAAAACAAAACAAACAAGAGGCCAAATGTAAATACTAAATTTTTTATTCGTTTATGAAAATTGTTACTTATTTTTATAAAAAGTAAGTAAAATGTAAGAATTAAAAATTTGTTAGTTTAGATAAAGTTAGACAATGAAGAAAAATTTATCCAAAAAGCATGCTCGTAATTGGTCGTGTGTTATATTATTCAGTATCATAATTTGAACTACATGTGATTTACAGCTTATACCGTGAATTATTAATAGTAAATATGATTCAAGGGGCAATAAAACTATAAAATTAAATAAAACCAGATACAAACTGTTACAAGCTTTAAGCTGTTTATGACAAATACTTGTATTTTCTGTTACAATTTACTGTCATTATAAAAAGAAAAAAAGGCTAATTTAGATTTATTTTGTATTTGCTTTTCTGTGCAGTGGTTACAAGGTCAGATAAATCAAGTCCATAAAGTGTTAGGGTAGAGAAAAAATAACAGATAAAATATAAAGTTTTACTGACAAGAGATATTATGCAAATTGAATTTGGAAACTAAAATTATTACTGGAGTCACACACACTGACTCCATATATTCACAGACAAATCTTTAGTAAAAATACTTTTAAAAAATATGATTTTTTTATGTACAAAAGACTCGTAATATTTACTAAAAGCTTGACAAATTTTGTGAATATAAATGTACTACATTAAAAGTTATGGTATAGATACTTTCATAGTTGCCTGGTTGTTGCAAGATCAGTCAAATGACCAAAGCCTATGTTGACACATTTGAAAGATAACAATCTTCACTTCATGAGAAAATGTACGAGACCTATGAAAACACTGGAAAATAGATCCCTTATTTCTGTTCTTACTTTGGTACAGCAGTAGTTAGATGGAACAACTAAATCTCGAACCAGGAAGGTGTGAGTCAGAGTTTCGGCCAGACTAATAGCATCAGATTCGCAGCTTTCTCGTGCTTGGCGGATCAGATGAACCCCTTGGTGGCAACTACAGTGAGCAGTCTAAAAGAAATATAAAAACTGGTAAATAGAAACAATAATTTAATACAGTATGAAAGAAACATGTGAATGTTTTCTCAAAGAAGAAGCACTGTTTTATCTGAATAAATACTTTATTTAAAATTTAAACAAATATTCATACACACACACACACATGGATATCAACTCATCACTCTACTTAAATACAGAAAATAACTTTTCTTCACTAGTTTGGTAATGCCCATAGTGGGTGATCCAAAACTTTGACAATAAGCCAACCTAGAGGACCAGTGGCATGGGCAATCATACAGTATGATGTTATTAGTTTAAAATTTAGCTACTGTATTTACCACTGCCACCACTTCATTCTTAGTCTTATTATGATCATTTACGTATCACAATGTTACTTATGCATATAGACTAGTTATTAAAATTTAAGTGTTACTTAACCAAGCGTAAATGTGGAAGGCTTAACCTTAAAGATTACTTAGTTGTTTGTATACACTACTTGGTGATATATTTCATTTTTTATTGCATTACTTTGTTTTAAAGATAGAAGCTATATTTTAACTATGTATTGATCCAATTTTGTTATTCATTTACTTTTATTTATTTATATATATACACACACATTAGATTTTGCTGTACTACTTGTGCCATCAAACTAAATTACCCTATAAATAGACAATAACACTGGTCATAGTTATCTATCTTGGATATTCAGCTGATATAAACTTACACTGTTCGAGTTGATTAATACCCTTTTATTGTTCTCTAGCCATTTTTTGGAAGAATCATATAAAGTTTTGTGCATATTGATGTTTAACCTTTTTAAGGAGTAAGGATTCAATGACAGTACATGAATCAAGCAACTAGGCTGTACATGTTTTTTTTAAGACTCAAAATGTAGGCAAATTACTAGTAAAATTGTACATGGACTTTTCTCTATAATGGCTGGAGATGGCTTGAATGGGTAATGAAGAAAAACTTTAATATAACAGCAAATGTACAACGTTTCGATAAGGTTTTGTCATCATCAGGTACAATGATGATGATGTACCTGATGATGAAAAAACCTTGTCGAAACGTTGTACATTTGCTGTTATA
>NW_013667122.1:235524-252337 GCF_000517525.1 Limulus polyphemus
TTCTTCCTGCTCTAACATTATATGAAAGTACATAGACCAACACTTCTTCCTGCTCTAACATTATATGAAAGTACATAAACCAACACTCCTTCCTGCTCTAACATTATATGAAAGTACATAGACCAACACTTCTTCCTGCTATAATATTATATGAAAGTACATAAACCAACACTCCTTCCTGCTCTAACATTATATGAAAGTACATAAACCAACACTCCTTCCTGCTCTAACATTATATGAAAGTACATAAATCAACACTCCTTCCTGCTCTAACATTATATGAAAGTACATAAACCAACACTCCTTCCTGCTCTAACATTACATGAAAGTACATAAACTAACACTCCTTCCTGCTCTAATATTATATGAAAGTACATAAACCAACACTCCTTCCTGCTCTAACATTATATGAAAGTACATAGACCAACACTCCTTCCTGCTCTAACATTACATGAAAGTACATAAACCAACACTCCTTCCTGCTCTAACATTACATGAAAGTACATAAACCAACACTCCTTCCTGCTCTAACGTTACATGAAAGTACATAAACCAACACTCTTTCCTGCTCTAACATTATTTGATGTTACCGACTGACAGCAAGACTAATCCCAACCATAGTGTGATATATTATGGATAAGCTGACTCATATAATCATACGCACGTATTCAATGAACGAAAAGTCGTGATTTTAACCCTAATATGTGTGTGTGTGTCAAGCACATGCTTAGCAGTTTAACAAATAAAAGAAGCAGACATCACGCAACTGAACCATTTACACAAAAATGTCATACCTGTATTTGTTATATTTGACACAGTTGCTATATATATATATCACATTCGGTGATGAACACTTTACAAAGAAACTCCATGAAACTCTTACTGTTAACGAGAGCTATTTCAATGTATTCAAAACCAGTATGTCGTACAGCAAGTCTCTGTACATAGACAGGATTACAAGATGCAAGTGGGGAGTAGTTGCTCCCTATAATTTTTTCTTCTTCTGTGGAATATTACACACACACATGACATTCAAAATAATTAAGTCAGATTTTTTTAACCCCTTCCCCACATTTTGGTCCTAAGGTCCGCCCATACCTCTATACCTGTGTTAGAGATGAGTTTGAACTTGAATTTTTGGACCTCCAATCTTTTCAGCTTCAGGATCCGAGGAAGTACAAAAAGAAATTTTTATAGTTCTGATTAAGTTTTAGTCCGAGCATAAAGACGTGATTTTAAGTTCGATCTTCTTATTTGTAAAAACAAAAAAAAACTTTAATGAATCTGACATAACTTTGTTCATGTTTACTGCAAAACGATATAGAGATGTGCAAAATGTATTCTAGTATAGTTAGGCCCCTAGTAACATATGATACCTCAGGTATTCTAGTATAGTTAAGCCCCTAGTAACATATGATACCTCAGGTATTCCAGTATAGTTAGGCCCCTAGCAACATATTCTGAGGTATCATATGTTGCTAGGGGGCCTAACTATACTGGAATACCTGAGGTATCATATGTTACTAGGGGCACTAACTATACTGGAATACCTGAGATATCATATGTTGCTAGGGGCCTCACTATACTTTAGTACCTGAACAGTCACTTGTACTGAACGTGCCCTTTCAGCTTTGGGGGAGTTACATCACGTGTTTATAGGATTCTCTATACATCGTATGGTTTGATTTTTTTTTACCCGTTATTAGCGTTGCTAAGTTTAACTGATATTAGTAACAACAGTGTTTTATCACAATTCCCACACAGTAGTAACGTTATGGTCGAAGATATAGCATTGGGGTAACTTATGTTAGGGTTGTCAGTTTCTGACGCCCTTGTTAATCTCTATAAACGAATTTACAAATGAAATCCTTGATCTCATAGTTACTGTTTAAACCATGATACCAAATATTTAAAATGATCCACTGTTCTGTGTATATTTGTTGTACATATTCAGAAAGAAAAAAACTGTTCGCCATCAAGTTTAGAATTTCATAAGATTAGCAAACTACGTTTTGTCACTGTTGCGAAAGCACAATTTTAGCAGCGCATACAAGCTCAAAGTAAATAACAGGATTGTTTACTTGAAATGTTGGCTTACAACATAAAACCAAAATAATACTAGTTGGGCTGTTCCTCAAGTTAACACGTGACTGTATTCTTTTAATCAAAACAACAAAAAGATGAAGGACAAGCCAGCACGACGTTTATTTGGTGATGTATAAACAATAGTTTAAAATAGATATTCATATTGATTGCTTGTGGATGTGGAAAGGGATATGACAGTGAGGATTCTATGTCAATAAATGTGTTTTATTTTGACTATTCCACGTACACACACACATTTTGTAACTGGCATAACAGACTTTCAAGAAGAATATATACTTTGTTCATATTTACTGCAAGCCGATATAGAGGTATTGTACAAGATAATGTGTTGCTAGGGGCCTAACTATGCTTGAATACCTGAGGTATCATATGTTGCTAAGAGCCTAAGCGTACTTGATAAATAACCTAATCTGATACGACACATTACAAATGAAGTTCTTGATCTCTTAGTTACTGTTTAGAACACGACACCGAATATTTATTATGACACGCTGTTTTGTGTATAATATTGTGTAAGGTGATATAGGGCAGAAGTGGTGTTAGTTGAATACGATATCAACTAAACCTGATACTAAGCACTGACATAGATACGTTTTGCAATTTGGCATAGATGAGAATTGTTATTAAATTAACAAAATATCAATCTAACTTTGAATACCTGAGGTTTCATCTATTACTAAGACCCTAATTATAGTTTAGTACCTGAGGTTTCATCTATTGCTAAGACCCTAACTGTACTTTAATACCTGAGGTTTCATCAATTACTAAGACCTTAACTATACTTTAATACCTGAGGTTTCATCTATTACTAAGACCCTAACTGTAGTTTAATACCTGAGATTTCATCTATTACTAAGACCCTAACTATACTTTAATACCTGAGGTTTCATATATTACTAAGACCCTAACTGGACTTTAATACCTGAGGTTTCATCTATTGCTAAGACCCTAACTATACTTTAATACCTGAGGTTTCATCTATTACTAAGACCCTAACTATACTTTAATACCTGAGGTTTCATCTATTGCTAAGACCCTAATTATATTTGAATAGCTGAGGTTGCATCTGTTGCTAGAGCAAAACCATACTTGAATATCTGAGGTGTCACCTCTTACTACTTGCCAATTTACCTCAGACATCATAAATAAAATAAATAAACTGTTTTCTGGTGTTATTAGTAAACAAAATAGCTCATGAATGTCTTTAAAACAGTGTAAGAAATGTTTTACAAAAAAAGTTTATGTTTAAATCGTATTCAAAGTGAAAGCTGTTAGAAAAGTGAAACTTTATAGGGCTAACCCCGAAAACCCAATCAACAAACATTTTAAAATATAAAAGTTTTGTATTTTTGAAACGATCTATCTCTTATTTATCTCAATGGTACTAAAGCCTGTTGACGTTCATAGCTTTTCGGTAAACTTATATAATCACCATTGTATGTAAAAATACAAAAATTAAAATCTTTGATTTTATAGGGAGTGAGGGTTAACACATGTCGTCCTTCAAAGTGGGTGAGGAGTACTTGCAAACTTACCCTCCAGTGGTAGAGCAGTAAGTCTAAGGGCTTATAACAGTGGGCAGAGCACAGATAGCCCATTCTGTAGCTTAACACAAGCAAATAAAAAACAACAAAACTTGCAAACCTAACTTAGAAATTCTTCAAACATGGTTTTATTCAGGTCAACATCCCCAGTGTGGATAGTATCTTCCAATGTCTACAGATTATTACAAGTTGCTTTATTAATATATAATCATTGATCATAAAAATGACCAAATATTTACAATGGCACACCATTCTGTGTATAATATTGTGTAAGATGATATAGAGGCTACTAAAAGTGGGGGCAATTCCCCACCCCCTTTTTTAAAAAGTGGATGGGCTATAGGTCGTTGGACAACTGTTTTCAATTTCTTTGGCCTGTGTCACATAACGAAACCCAAACTTTTCCGGAAAGACTACAAAAGTGGGTGGGTGGGTGGGGGTCATCCAAACGAAAAATTGTAAAAATTTTCTGAGTGACTCAATTACGGTAACTGTTATCATAAAAAAAAACAAAAAAACAACGTTTCTCGGACATCGTAGAGTAAAGAAATACAGATGTTTTTAAGACAGGATATGATCCTATGAATTGGCACAGACTGAATTTATACACAGATATGATTAAAACCGGAGAGCTGTAAGATGGATTACAGTTATATGCTATTAAAACTGAAGTAGATACATCATTGAAGTTTCACAAGAAACGTAGAAAACTGTTCATTACAACTTTGGAATTTATGATTTATCAACCAGAGGTTACAACTTGCAGATGTCTGGTTTCTGACGGATTTTGAGGGATCACGTCCACACTCTATCAACAAGCCATTAATATATAGTGGCATAGCCAATAGAAGAAATATAGGGGTAAATCTGTATATAATTATTTACCCTAAGCAGCGACAACAAAAGTGGGGGGCAGCCAAACGAAAATTGTAAACGTTTCTGAGCGAATCATTTATAGTAATTATTATCATAGTAAACATTTGAACTAATACTCAAATGCCCTTCGTATGATCGCGTACTGTCACAAAAAAGCGCGACATCATGACATGTGTTTTTTTGAGTGTGTTTGAAGTTAAACACAAAGCTACACAATGGGCTATATGTGTAATGTATCCACACGAGTTTTTCTCCACGAGGTTTAAAAGTTTCTTTTAATATAAGTTTTATTAACATTTGATTTATATGAAATAATTTTAAAAATCTAAACTTTATCCCTAATTGTCGTTTTTTTAGCCCCCAGTTGGAATTTTTTATTAAGATTGTGGAAATAAATAAAATTCCCATCTGAGCAGTTTGTCAATAGGTGATACAAAGACGGAAACACATAGAGTTACAACAACTTTCAAGCGTGCATTGTTAAAACTTTCGTTACAATATTCTCCATTTTTCAGGGTCGTTGAACCCGAATCTGGTATCATATTTTGTATTCTTGGCCTCCGGGGGTGTCATTCATGTTTGAAACTATGTTCATATCTCCATTCGCAGGCTAGCAAGACCAAACTTGGCAACATGCTAGGGTACCACGCTCCAAATGGGGCTTTTGTTCGAGCATGGACCCCCTTGAAGTAGCTATAGAAGAAACTGACGATACTGGAGGAGCTTGATCGGTGCACTGGGGCCTCTGTGGATTACTAGGGGGATTTGGAACCCCGCAACGGATCGCGGGTATTTAATGTCAGTGTTGATAATACAGCATTTACGTTTATCACACATTTTGCCTATGGAATTTTAAAATGGGGTCTAATGTTTCTAGCTGATGATGACAAAACCTTGTCGAAACGTTGTACATTTGCTGTTATATTAAAGTTTTTCTTCATTACCCATTCAAGCCGTCTCCAGCCATTATTAGTCTCAAAGTAAGTTCCTCGTCATCGAATTTGACTTTTCTCTATGTTAAAATACTTTTATTTGCGAGCTTTCAGCCCTCTTACTGGAGCCTTCATCAGGCAACAATTTAATGAACTATACAATTCTTTTATTGTGGAACATTGCTTTAAAATAGGTATCTAGGCAACAATCATAACAATAACTGACATCTGGTATTAAAGTTATTAACCATATAGAATTATGATGAATATAGAAGATAAATTGATTACTTCAATTTAATAAATATAAAGAAAATAGAATTTTAGGTATTATACAGAAAAATAAATAAATTGTTCATACTTCAAATAATACATTGTAGAATTAAAGGTTTAATTTTACACCAAAACCATGACAAATAGTATGTTTTATGTCTTTGATAAGTGATGTCTGTGCAGTACTAAGTAGTTATTGACCATTGTTTTGATTAATACCCACTGGTGGTCCACTGTCTTGTGCTTGGATGCCAATAGCTTCTTTGACTTTTCTACATTTGGTGTTTTTTTAACCTTAGCTGTAACAGGTATTGTGTTTCCCCAATGTATTGTTTATTACACTCAAATAGTGCTATAAGCCATATTCTTTGTGAGATGACTGGGAAGTGGGGATTTTACCTTCATAGTGTAAGAGGACTTAAGAAAACTAAAGTGATGTTAAGTTTATTCATTATCCTATGAAGTTTTTCCCCTAGGTCTAGTACATAAGGGAAAAATGCTTTTTTCTTTTCATTGCGATTGTCAGGTTGTGGTTCAACAGTGCTTGAGACAAGTGAACCATATAACATATGGTGAATTGTTTTCTTTGGATAACCATTATTCCTGAAAACCTTCTCAAAATGTTTAAGTTCTTCATCTAGGTAAAACCACTACTGTTTATTGGAAGGAGACTCAAACAAATAAGTATCTAAATCTTTATTCATGTCATACAATAGATGCCAAAACTGGGATTATTAATACACTACAAGAACTACAAGTATAATAATGCTCCTCATTTTACTTAGTGACAACTAAAATGTTATTATTGTTCATATATCATAAAAATATATGTACGATATTTTTTTATTAAGTTTATTTTCATACACTGTTCTAAGTACATTTTCTGTTTAAAAAAAAAATTGCTTCATCACAATTTATAATATGGTTCATATACCTATACAATTTTACAGTTTTTATTGAAGCCGTCAATGACTTCCACTTTAAAAGTAGATTCTACAGGTACATTGTTTCAGTGTCCTCTAAATACGCGTGCTTTTGAACATAAAATGTGTAAATATAAAATGTTGATTTTAAATAATACACCAGTGCCTATCATTCGTACTTGTTTCATATGCCTTCAAAGATGTATTTTTGATTATTAAAAAATGAGTGAACCAGGTTCATGGCATGAAAATCAGCCACTATTTGTAGCATTTAGTAACATGTAATCTAAAGAAAATGTGTCACAAAACAGTTAAATGGGAAGATGTGGTTTTAACAGCAACCAATCAAAACATATCAGTCATAAACAACAACAAAAAGTCAAGTAGTTCTTCCATGATGATAAAATACTTCAATGATATACTTAAACAAATGATGTACAGAAAAAATAACATGGCCTGATTTAGAATGCTTCCTTGAACACTAAAGGATTGATATTTACAAATAATGTTGTGTAAAGTGAGACAGTCTGTGGCAAGTTTTAACTTTATGCTTCATGGAGAACTTGGGCTTCTGAAACTTAAAAGGTAGAAAGTTTATCAAATTGGAAGATACACAACATTCAAGGTGTATCCACACGGATGAAGGTGCACTAAGAACTTAGTAACATTAGTGGCCTAGATTGGTGCTGTTTCCAGCAGTAACTGTATTTAAAAATAGCTTCCACCACCTGTGTAATAGAACAGCAGTCATGCCTATCTCCATGTGATTCAAACAAAAACCAATGCTCTTTGTAACCAAGTACTTGAGACAAAGACAGTTTGCAGAATGATGAAGTAAACACACACATCATTGACAGCAAAACACTAAATTAACTGTAACCATGGGGTAACATCCATGGTGTTCTAAAATAAAACCTTCTGCATGGTTAACTCTGAGATGTGCATTAATCATACATTGACACACACACACCAGTTTTCTTTATGTTGATGGAGGGATAGGTGACTACTATGAGAGGGGAGGAGTCCATGAAGCACTGGTTATTTGGAAGAACATTGTCTTCACGTACACCATCTCAGCACGCTGATTCTCAACATACAACTTGTGTTATGGAATCAAAAGCTTGTTCAATCAAACCTAACTGTGTCCTATTTAAGAGATCTTTAAGTACAAACATGAGACTGCAAATGTTTGGATGAAGACAGGAGTCCAATCATGGTTTTTCCCTCATAGAAACAAGAGGAAGGAAAAGACAGAAAACAAACAGATGAAAGGAAGGACAACCACTGAGGGTCAGAAATCCATAGACCTGCAATTAACCAATCCTTCCACATTCAGCCCCAAAGCATCAATTTGTAGATATGTAAAACTTTAATATAATACACTGAACCCTTTGTAGAAGTTTTAGCTCAACACGACATCCGTCCATACGTCCCATCTACACTAAATTTGAAGCTTCATTTAATTTTATGAAAACTTAGGCAGCATAAGTAAATTTCATGTTATTGTAAGATGTGTAACACTGAGTAATAACAACAGATATAAAAATTGTGCAGCAATTTTTGTCATTTTGTTCACATTCACTGATCTAAGGACCATTTAATATCGGTATTAAGTGTAGTTTTAGTTTTTTAAAAAAAAAAAGATATATTCGAGTGGCCATCACTTAATGGAGCCAAAGCTTCCCCTTGCTTATTACTCAGTGTTACACATCTTACATTATAAATAACATTCCTGTCAGTAAAAAATGTTATGACACCATACACTTGTACATGCAGTAAAATAACAATAAAAATCAAAATACTTTACATACACACACACACAATAAACAGAAACGTAAAAATTAACAGGATGATAGTAAATTGTATTGAATTACCTCTCTGACTAATTCCGAAACTCTCCCCATTCGATGTAGAAGAAGTAAATGCCAATTAAAAATGGCTACCCTCATTTCTTGATCTTTTTGTAGTGGATCATTCTCTCTTGAGCCTCCTGAAATAGTTTCATTCAAACTATCCATAGAGTTAAACATGTTCTGGTTGGTAGTATTCTTACATAGTTGACACAGCTGTAATGCTACATCGTCTTGGTTTCTGGCAATTAAACATTCTATCCTCTTCAATAGCATATCCAGTGGTGGAGGCCCTGGATTTAAAAAAACATTTCCAAAATTTATTCTACAGTCCATATCAGTAACAAGTTCGCAGATGCATATAATATGCTAAATGTTTTACTCTGAAATACTAATATGTAAGATAGGCTTAAAACGGGAATATACGTAAGAGCAAATGTACTATATTACATTTATTGATATTGGCACATTTTGCAAGTTTGCATTTTTTTTTTATACTTATTAGCAATACATTGTTAGTAATATTTGTATATTTTTAAACTGATATCTCTAGTTTAAAAATAAGGGTTGTATGTATTTGGCAGACATCTTACTTTCTGTTACAAAACACAGGTTAAGTTAGATTGAATTGAACAAGATGAGTGGTGTAACTTGCATGACATGATGAGACTTAATCACAAACCACCAGTTGCAACATGAAAACATTTTATAGAAACCACTTGAATATAAACTAATAATAAGTCAAATTTATCAAGAAAGATGTTTATTATATTAATAGTGAAAATGTATGCACCTAACACACCTTTTAAAGGTTTCACATTATATTCTGAATATAAAGATTCAATACATTAAATTATTGTATTAGCACTCACATATTATTCAGTCTTAGGAGTTTGAAACGATTTATGACTGTAAGAGCTTTCAATTATTTTGAGAAAATTTACAAACTTTAATTCTTCTGAGAAATAGCATCTAAGTATGTTTTTGATAAATTGTGAAACATACAACAACTGTTATTACAGTACAGTGTGTATCGATGTTAAAAGTTTTAAATATATGGCAGAATGGCCCTGCAATTTGCCTCTTTTAACCTCCTTCCACAAATATGCAATTCTCATTTAAGTATCTAACAAATGAGAAAGTTAAAATTTTCCTAAGCTGAAATTGTACTTCCGATAGATACCCCTTCTCACAAAAAAGCTTTCTCGTGTAGTACTTCCCTCTATTGGCCCAAATTCTTTGCTTGCCACTAGCCTTGTAACTCCCACTTCTTTCTACATATCTACATACAGATAATCATGCAACAACTCTCCACAAATAGGAGTGTGACACTACCCCCTATTGTAACTAACACCCTCTCTAATAATGCACTTGTTAATCCCTTCGAGATTGGTCATGACCAAGTCAAACAATACACTGGAAGTGGGGAAGACGAGTGGGAAATGTGAGTGGAGGTAAGTATCTATTGGAAATACATTTTCAGTTTAGGAAAATGTCAACTTCTGATACAATATCTTACTTCCACTCATAAAAAGCTAGAATCCCACATTGAACTGGTGGAGTGTTGGTGAGAATACGATACTCCTTTAGAAAGCACCCAAACAAAGAGCATGAGATGTGGTAAGGAATTAAAAATAACACACCAGTGGTACACTGCATCATTACTCAGCCAGGTATGCTCTTCGCCCTTCAAGAATGTGTTGCCAAAACAAAAAAGGACGGAAACATGGAGGATCCTGAAAAAATTATCAGTAGGAAGGGCCCCCAGGTGTTGAGTTGCAAGGACACAGCAGACCATACACCAATACCTGGTGGAATCTGGAATTGTATATCAGGTCTGCAGTAGGAAGAGGGTCCTCTGCCCTTCACCTCAAAAATGGGTACTGGGAAGGAAGATGAGCTTCCATACCAAGAACCCATCTCCAACACAACCAACACCTGATCTACTGGAAACCAACATCCAGCAGATGATAGAAAGTAAGGAAAGCTCAGAAGGCATTCATCTCTGGTCCAAAACTTGGCAGCATTGGGAATGTGTCATCCATTTTGCAGTAAGAGGAAGGTACCCAGCCTTACACATATGGGAATTTATGTGTTTTGTCCAGCTTCCAACCAACACAAGATCCACTGGGAACTGACATCTGGAGGATGGTAGGAAAAAGGAATTCCTCAGCCAGAGAGGCAAACTGCAAAATATATATACAGACATGGGAGAGTGCTACAACTAACACCTGGCGGCATCTGGAATTGTACATAAGGTCTGTAGTAGGAAGGACATCATGCCATCAACACTAGCAGAATGCCACCACCCTACTCTCTGGGAATGGCTGGGAACTGGTAAGTGGCAAGAACTCCCATACTCCACTAGAAGAAAGGGTGGAAAGTGCATTGGAGAGTGTAGAGGGCCACAGCACTGGAGACAGTGCAATGGGTGACCACGATACCCTATTTTGAAAAGCAGAGCCACCACACTGACAGAGTCAATCAACCAACACCCGGCAACGTCTGAAATTCTACATCAGGTCCATGGTAGGAAAAGCCTCAACACAATGGAGCAACAGAGATGGGCAGTAATCTCTACCTGCTTTACCCATGTAAGTCCAAGACCTTACAGTCTAGAACACACGTTTATGAAGCAAAAGACCATGAAATATTACTTCGACTAGCCATATGGAACACCCCATCTCTACAGTATGTGTAACATGAACCTGTGACATGTGATGATATGTCATGTATGAATTGTTGATATCAATGCAGAGATGACAATTGGACAGAGGTAATCAACTAACACCTGGCTGCATCTGGAATTGTACGTCAGGTCCGTGGTAGGAAGAGTCTCAAAATTATAGTCATCTAGCATGGTCATAGGATGAACAGTGCTGATTTGAGACTAAATGTGCCTGATGTGGCACCACTTGCCACAGAGCGGGATCCATAATCAATGTAAAGAAAAAGAAACTGAGTACTTACCAGTCACAAAGAACCAGAGGTGTGCATCTGTAAAAAGGTGAAAATCTGGATAAGGCAGAGGAAGAAGAACCCCTGTAGTAGTATTGGTCCAATCCAGCCACGACGCAAAGACTGTCAGTAATGAAGAGGGAATGGTAATAGGAGCATCCAAGGAATCCCAAACAAAGCGCTATTGTTCAATCAAAGCCCACTGACAATGGAGCATGTAGGCTCGACTAAGATGAATGAGGGCTTCAAGAGAAGCCCTCATACCCAAAAGAGATAGAACCTTTCATGCAGTAGAAGAGGGTGAGGAGGAGACCTCGCAAATAAGACATTCTATATCTCTCAACCAAAGTGGAGAAGGAAGGACCTGACTGAGAAGTGAATTGAAAAACACACCAAGATGAATCAGAAACTGAGTAGGTGTGAGGAATAACTTCTCCATTTTGATGAGCCCACCAATCCTGGGAGCTTCCTGAAGAAGAAATTGAGTATGGAGGGCAGATTCGGTCCATGAGGATGCCAGCAGGAGCCAGTCATCCATGTAATGGAGGAAACAAAGGCCCCAGGAATGAAGCAGTCAAGTGAAGGACTGGACAAGTCGGCAGAACTCAGGGAGCCGATGCCAGGCAAACCGGAAGCCCCCTGACACTGAAAAACACACTCGTGATGAACAAAATGAAGGAAATATGCATCTGGCACATTGACTTTTGTCATTCACAGACCTGGAAGGCAAACCCAATGGAGAGTTAACTCAGACTTCATGGTGAACTTAGGAACAATGAGGAAGCAATTTAGAGCTGATAAACTGATCACTGGGTGCCAGTCTCCCATATAAACAGATGAGACTAAAACCTGGGATGAGAAGGATCTCCTCATTTGATGGCAACCTTGAACTGCTTCAACAAATGCTGGCATGAAACGGGATCCCACTGAGGGGGGGGGGGGTAGGATGGGGATACAACAGGAAACGGAGGGCCAGACCTTTGGAAACAACCTCCATATGTGGGTAAAGTGAAAGAGTCTGTTCCCAACTGTCCCTGACTCAAGTACCAAGTCACTGACATGTTATGCCCCAAAAGTAATGATGGGCAGCCAAACAAATGCACAATGCAGATGGATTAGAATTCCATACTGGCTTTTTGAGAGTGGAGGTAAGATATCACATTGGAAAATGTGATGCACATGACACATTCTAATATTTTTGTATCTTTTACAAAGCACTTTAAATGTAAATAACCCTACTAATATCATTCACACTGGTAATATATTGTGTAAGTGCTATCTCGAATAAATTATTGCACTGTTATTTTTTAATAAGTCTAAGAGGTTTTCTTTTGACAAATCCAAAACCTGATGTGGGCTATTAAAAGAAAATGAATATAGATTTTGGAAGTCATACAGAAATTTAAAGCACTTTTGGTAACATATTTCACAAAATTGTGAGATTTAAATGAACTTAACAGAAAATAATTAAGATGAAACAGAGAATAAAAAAAAACTCATCCAACAAGATGGCCAGAAATTCAGATTTACTGATACAGAATGATCATCTGAATTAAAAAGGTAATACACAGTAACACAACCAAATAATTTGAATTTAGTGGGCATAAACAAGGCCTGATAGTGTCAAAAGTATAGTTTTATAACATATAACTGAAATTAACCTCACAGCAAATAAAAACAACTATTGTATGTAGTGTTAAAAATGTTCCGAGTTAAAACAATTTCTAAATATAACACAATTATAAAACAAAATCAATAAAGTTCTTTGGGTAGTTCCTGAAGATGTCTTCAGCAAAGAGTTACACCTAAAAATCTACGCAGGAGCCATAAATAGGGAATTAAAATCTTAATTTAATCAAAATAATCTGAAGTTTATTCAGTTCAATTCTATATAGAGTAATGTCAAATTATTATCAGACATATTTAGATAAAATATGATGTTTGGCATGCATAGTATCACATCTGTGCAAAATATTTTTAATTTCAAACTTAATAATTAGAATTATCTTGATAATTTAATATCAGAATTTTTTCTACCAACCAATTTTATTAGAATCACAATCTCTCTTCAGCATCTCTTGTAACAATGTCATTCCCCAAGAATCCTGAATTGCTATGGATAGCATCTCGCACAGCTGACCTGCTTCATCGACCACTTTAGCAATAGAGGGGCTGCAATCCTTGATTACCTCCAGGATTTGTTGTATAAGTTCAGGGTTTACATCAGCCCATTGTTTAGATGAAATTACCAGGGCTGTTTCTCTTCAAAGGCAAAACAATATATCAGGATTAAAGGTCTCTAAAAATTATCTCATTTTATTTCAATTAAATGAATGATTTTTTAAGTTCTAAACACTTCATATGCACAATTGATAATGTAATTCAATTTATTCAATTACCAAAATGTTTTAATACTTAATCATGTTCTAATCTCTATCGGAACCCTTCTTAGGTCACCTTATTCCTGTATTTTACTTTTTAATTCTTTTTCATTAGATTTAGTATTCTATAAATTATGTTATTTCACTGACATTATACTTAATTACAATGACTGTGACAGTAATATTTGTTAATAAAAGAAGATATGAATGATGATGAATGTAAAAACTTAGTGGAAAGTAATGAACTGACTGAAACCATAATTAGCAAATAATGAGAAAAAGATGGAAATAAGAAAATTACAGAAAGGAAGAAGGGCATTTATCAAAACTAGATAAGTATTTAAGAAAAGTATAACAAAATTTCATTCAGCTGGAGCAATAAAATCAGAAAAGAAATAAAGGTGTTAGTGATGTTGAAATTTTTTGCAAAGCTACTAAAGGGCTATCTGCACTAGCCTTTTCTAATTTTGAAGCAACAGACTACAGTCAACCCCACACACCACCAATTCGAAGATTACTCGTTATCAACAAATAGTGAGATTGACTATCTCATTATAAAGACTCCACAATGAGCATTTTGAGCAATGGATTTTGATCCCGTGATCCACAGATTGTAAGTCAAGCTCCCTAACATTACACCAGGCTAAGAAATAAGGAAAGAATAGAATACACAAGTGAAGAAGAAACAGAAAAATACATGGAATAAATTAGAACAAATAATGAAAGTTGTGAAAAGTAGTAAGGAAGAAAATCAAGAAACAAATAAACAAAATACAAAATATAGCGGATAGAGAAAGAGAAGAATGGAGTAAAGAAAAAAAGGAATTGCCTGAAGAGTTAAAAGATTTAAAAGCTGAGACAGAATTATATCCAATAAGGACAGAAAAGTATAAATTATGAGTAAAAGAAAAAGAATTTAGTATTTTAAGAACCAAAGAAGAAGAATCTAAACATGGGAAGATACAGAGGAGTTTAAAAATTGAACAAAGTAGTGGATCTGAACTGGAAGGAGTGGAAAGAATATATAAAGTTGAAAGAAAACAAGAAAGATGACCACAGCCTATAACAGTGATATTTGAAAGAGAGAAAGAAAATAAAAGGTTTTTGAAGGTGTGTGTGTGTGTATAAACACACATATTATCATCCTATACTTCCATTCCTCATTTTCTGTCTTCCAACCATTCATTATCCTTCCTTGTCCCCAAAAATTTTTCACCTTTTGCTCTTCCTTTATTTTTCTCTCTATTCATCTTGTTACTCCACTAAAAGTTTGAACTACATTTTTCCTCTAAACTCTTCTTCATTTTCTGTTTTAGTCATGTTTGTACAATAATGACTAATATATTCACAAAACTCTGTTTATTAACTATTCCTGCAACATTCCATTTTAACATTTCCATTTTCTTTTGTTTTCCTTTAGTTTTAGTTAATTCATTGCCAATCTTCCTCTCTTTTGTCAGTTTTAAAAGCTAATTCTCTCTCTCCTTTTATTAGATCTTCTTAACATTTCTTAATGACCAAATCTTTCTTACTGTCTTCCCATTCAATTCCTGTCCTTCAGTTGTTATATTATCAAATTTCACCTTTACATAACTTCCTTCCCTTCTTTCTCTCATGTTTTGCCACATCAAACAGTTTCTTCCTTACCTCTATTACTTTTTCTGAAACATCTTATGTGTGTGTCTTCTGGCTAGATCTTCTAGACACGCCTTGAACTCTAGGCATGGAGTTGTTTTGTGGTTGACGGCAAAGTTGAGGCCTTTGTTTAGAAGTTGAAGTTCTGTGTCATTGAGTGTCCAGTCAGATCTGATGATGACAAAACCTTGTCGCAACATTGTACATTTGCTGTTATGTTAAACTTATATTAAAGATTTTCTTCATTACCCATTGAAGCCGTCTCCAACCATTATTGTTTTTGATTGTCAGGAAGATAATCAACTAAGTGAAATTATGAGTAAATCAGTTGTGATGAAAATAATGATTTAATTGAAATTAGGACTTCCGATTCTTACTATTTTCAATTCTATCAAAGTAATTAAAATATTATTACGTTTGTTTTAACCTTATAAGATTTCAAAACATAAATGAAACAGTATTCATGAAAAGTATAAAAATTAATTTTGTCCCACATTAATGAACTTTGTTGTGTATTTCTAAAAACAAATTACTATATGTTCTTCTAGATTTATGTGTGTCTAAAATTAGTAGCATAGTATTTTAAAGTGATTCAACTACTAATGACAAACAGTAACTAGTATACATAAATTGTAAAGCAAATAAGTAATAGCACAATAATTGAGACAAATTCTATGATGTTGTAATGACATCAAAATGTTTTCATCCTTATTATATTCTGTTGTTATTCCCCTTTCTGTTTTCCTCGTTTTAGTGACCCGCTACATAAAAGAACAAAAGACCACCTCTACCTCAAACATCCTCCAACTACAGAAAGAAGAAATCCATGACATCAACCAACAGACTTTTATCACAGATAACTACAAAATGTGGTTTCCCGAAGTTCCCCAAAAACTGTATTTTAAAGAACTTTTTTAAAGAATTCTCAAACAAGACTGCCAATATAGTCAACCAATCCCGTAAACTGAAAAGTAACCTCACAAGTAACGAGATCAAATCCATTTATAATCTTAAAAGGGACACTAACATTAAAATTATAAAAGCTGATAAAGGCAACACCACTATCATCATGAACAATTCAAATACATCGACAAAATGAACGACATTTTTTCCGATAAAAAGAAATTCAAAGCCATCCCAAATAAACCAACAAACACACACGAAAAACAACTAAACAGAACTTTATTACAAATGAAAAAAGATAATTTAATTACTGACGATCTTTATTTTTATCTACTTAAAACTGATTCACGCACATCACAACTGTATGGCATTCCTAAACCACACAAACAGGACTGTCCCCTACGACCTATACTGTCCACTTATGATTCATTCAAC
>NW_013667122.1:253337-260356 GCF_000517525.1 Limulus polyphemus
CCTCTTCACCGAAGTCCCTGCTAATGAAGCTTGCAATATTGCACTCAGCCTTTATATTAATGACCCCAACAAGTTAATGCACAGCCTCAGCACACTTTTTGCTTCTCTCTTAGAATTTACAATGACTAAAACCAACTTCATTTTCAACAACAAACATTTCCTTCAAATAGATGGTTTAAGTATGGGCAATACTGTTTCAGCCGTGCTTGCCATTATATTTATGATCCAGATCGAAACACAAGCCATACATTCTGCACTTCATCCCTTACTATACTGGTACAGATATGTTGATGACACTTTTGCTGGTTTCACTTCTACAGAACACACATTAACTTTCTTTAAACACATAAATTCCATTCATCCCAACATCAAATTTACCATAGAACATGACAACAATAATCAGTTATCTTTTCTTAACCTCAAAATTATTAGATCGGACACACAGTTTAAAACCAAAATTCACCGCAAGAACACACACCAGTCTCTACATCCCCTGGAATTCTGCTCATGACACCACACAAAAAATCAATACACTTAAAAACCTCATAAACATAGCCACACGACTCTGTTCAATGGACTATATAAATGACGGGTACCCGATGATGACAAAACCTTGTCGAAATGTTGTACATTTACTGTTATATTAAACTTAAAGTTTTCTTCATTACCCATTCAAGCCGTCTCCAACCATTATTAGTCTCCAAGTGGGTTCCTCATCATCGAATTTGAAATCAAAAACAATAACAATCAGGAACACTAATTTCAATTAAATCATTATTTTCATCACAATTGATTTACTCATAATTTCACTTAGTTGATTATCTTCCTGAAAATCAATATATTTGATTGTTGGAACAATCAAAAACAATAATAATCAGGAATACTAATTTTGATTAATCAATTCTTGGAAAAACTGAAAACAGTAACAATCGGAAACAGTGCACAACTGAGTTACGAAATCGAAAAAGAAGGGTACAGTAGGATTCCAATGTGCTTGCTAAACGAAAACTCTTACTTACTTTAAATGGATTAAAATTAAAACTTTCCACCAGAGGTGATTTATAAGGGAATTTCCTTTTGAAGAAGTGTCAGTCATAGACATCATCCATAAAGCCAAGATCTGTGCCCAACGGTCTTAAACATCTTGTTTGTTACAGTAAAAAAAAAAAAAGACAACCCTGTCCCAGGACACTTCAGTTATCTTACCCACAGTGGTACTTAAGAAAGTCTTAGTTTTAACTCATGCCCTACAAAACGGATTATAATACAAAAGTCTAGAATACCAATTTATGTGAAATATAAATACTAAAATTTCTCATGGCCTGAATGAAAATGTTTCTTTCAAATAACTGATTACTTCGTTATACTTTAATTGAGAATAGCTATATATGTAAATTATATGTCTTTAATGGTGTATACTGCTATTTGGTTACACATGTATGTGTACGATTCATATCAAATCTGACCAACCAAAGTTGCTCAAAACCTTGTCAACTAAAATAATTCTGTTGTTAAATTACATAAAATAAAGTCAATGTCTTATTGTATTTGAAAAACAAAAACACAATTGATGATACTTATTAAAATATCTCTTACTTGTATAAAACATGAAAGACATTGGATATGCCGTCCAAACTTTGAGCACTAGCAGCCAGAGACCGCCACAAAACAACCAACAAAAGCACTTTTTCTTCTACACCTTTGTTTTTGCAACTTTGAAGCTGAGTAAATACCTAAAAACATTATAAACAGTGCATAATATAAGAAGGAAACAAGCTCACACTATATTTTCATATTAACATTATTTATACATAGAGCAGTTCATATAAATGCATGTTTACATATAAAAAAACATACAACGTATATAAAATACCTCCTCAACACCAATTGTAATTACTATACTTATTATCCAAATGTTCGTAACATAACCATAATTTGAAATTATTAAAAAAACACTATGAAAGATGTATCTTGCTACACATTTTTATGACTGCTTTTACAATTTTCATTTGATTCAGTAATATTCATATGTACATGTTTTATTTTCAAAGAATCTGTGATTTATGAAATAATCCTGGTGCTACTTGAAAACAAAATACAATGAATACATATGAGACAGGACAAAAACCAAGCATCAATCTACATAGTATACATATTTTTAAAACTTTTAAACTTCACAGTAAAAGTTTTTCATTTGTTGCATCTCACTCATGTCAGATAATGGTCACCGTATCAGCAAATAATGTGTTGTAAAGAACTATGTACAAAAGCTGATCACAAGTGCATTAATCCCTCTGACAAGACTGCAGCAGTATATTTCATTTTAAGTCACCATATAAAAGGCAGGGTGACAACTTATTGCAAAGCCAATGTTTTAATATACAATAAAATATCAGTATATCTAAATCCAAGATTCAAGATGTATCTACAAATACTCCCAATGCCTACTGCTGTGTCACACCTTGCTTGACTATCTTATATGCCAGCTATATCTATGTGGAATACCATTAAAAAAATATATATCTTTTGTATCAAGAAAATATATAATATAGTGAACTTGTCTATGAAAATAAGTCGACAAGGAAGCAGTTACATACAACTACTTCAACGAACTCCTTTAAAGTCCTTAATGCTTCTACAATGCCACAGTTTTCTTCAAGAAGTCTTAAACCAAGTGAGAGTACACAAATGAAAGTGCAAGCACTCAATACTAAACTGAATTATTAATTATCACTTCATAAAATTTTACAGATGTTGAGAAATAAGTTTTAATAGATATAACACAAAAAAACAAAATCCAAATATGAAGTATTTTCAAGGACAGAGGGCACTTACTTAGACACAGGACTCAAGAGGAATCTCTAGAATATTTAGTTTTTAGATGTGTAAGACAGAAATTTTAATTATTTTTGTGAATGCTGGAAGAAGAAGAATTTCTGATATGTCTCTCAACTGATTAAAAAACAAACACTTTTTTTCAAGAAAGTATATTCTATCACAATGAAATGTTTCTTAAAATAGTATGAAACTAAAGCTTAAAGATTTTTAACAAGCAATATCACATCAGAAAACACAATTATCTGCTTGTTCATGCAAAAGAACCTAGGCTACCTTACTGATTCAGCAAGTGCTTGAAAATTTATCATTTTTCTTACCTGAAATCGTATCAGACAGAGACTCATCTCTATGCAAAACAGAGGGCTATTACCTCATGCACCTACCTTGAAAATGTTTTAAGCATGTCACAAGCCGTGAGTGGAACTCCCAACCCTACACATATTAAAGTGGACTGCACCAGCCTATGATGTAATCATTATTAGACTACAGACCTAAAACACATTATCCTTGCAAAGTAAACACCATGAGCACTAGCATTACAAAAAAGGATGAAATGTATAACTAAACTGGTCAAAGAGGAAGGAGATAGGGTACTAGAGAAAGATAAATCCTACACCAAAAAAAAAGACATCATCAATTGTCTTGAAAAGGAGCAGTCCAAGCGAGATAACAAATTGTTCATATAGAACAAATGCAATGATCAGAAAAGAAATGGAGACTGACTGGAGAAAACATCCAATCACCTGTACAGCCCAAGTTCTGCAGAAGAAGGAGTAGTCAGGAGATATTATTAACCTGTACTCATGGTAAAGTGTATGGGAAACATCCAAGGCAAAATATCAAAGCAATATCTCCTGCAAGTAAGAAGTAGAAGAAAAATGTGTCTGATGAGAAAGGTTTTACAGAGAACAAGTGGCCAATGGTTCAAACAGGGGACAAGTGAGAGCCCCAAGAACTAAACAGATGTTCCATTCCAGAAGAACCACACAAGGAAGACAAATAATGAAAAAGACTCAGAAGAGACCTAGGGAAAAAAAAATAGTATGGCTAGGGAGAGCAGAAGGTTAAGAGTACCAGCTATAACAGAAATGGAAAAAAAAATCAAAGAGAAAGGTAGGCTTAAAGAAAGATGTTGAAACAATGAAGGCTAATAGCATCTACTGCCAGATAAGTAGAATCTGGCATGGAGACACCAAAAGTGGAAGCAAGACGTTGTGGAAAATCAGAAATGAGTTGATGATAGGATTCTCAAATTCACTGAAAACACCAGAAGATGGAGAGTTCACTTTGTGGGAAGGATCTGGTCTGAGCAAGATAGTTGATCTGCCACCAGGGTCCAAGCTCCCAAGACATGCTAGACTGACAGCCAATGTGGTGGTCGTGAGCCAAAAAGAGAAAGTCTACAATATCGAAAACAGAGGTACAGAGAGTAAGTGCTTAGTTCAAATGTTTACAACTGTTAAGAGTTACATATTTCATAGTTTTCCTATGGCTTGTGTGTGTGTGCTGTTTGGAATAAAAAGGCTGAAATACAAAGATGAACATTAGGGGTAATAGGTTCAAACATTGGAAGGTTACAACTTTAAAAGTTTGTTGTGGTTAATTATAAACTTATGGAATGGTTTGTTCTGTTAAGTGTTAAACTAAATTCCTGTATGATTCATTGGATAGTTATATAGATGCAGCTATATTTAAGTTTGTTTACAAATTAAAACTGAGGTTTTGTGTATATGTTAGGAATGAAGAGTGGGCTTCATGGGCTAAATTTCATTTTCAATCAATCAACAAGTACTTTATGCAACAGAAACGTTGACAGTGTATGACAAATAGAAATGCTGCTATAGTATAAAAGGTGTGGTAGTGCTGAATAGCGATCGTTGTTTATATAAGGCTTCAAAGAATATGGGTGTTTAAACACAACAGGGACACTTAAGTTTCAACAGGTTTATATAATACAAAAGCATTTGAAAAATATAACTGAGGTATTAGTACACTAAACTCATTTGTAACTACGCTATAATGGATGTTAACGAGTAAAATGAAAGTTATCAATACACGTTTTTGTTGTTGTTTTTTCCACTAACTGTCTGCTGTTTTATTTTTAAACATGTAACGTCTAAATTAACATTGTTGATAGATTTTCATGCACTGATCAAGTATTACAGAAGCTATTTGGATACAGCGTTAAAGGTCGTATAAGAAAAAGTTGCGTAGCAAACACGTGTCTAACTCTAAAACGATTAGAGCAAGCCTAATGCCAAAAGGAAATAGGAAAACAATTTAACAGACGATAGTCTTGCTCCATTCAACGCTAAGTAGCGCCTTTCCCATCATACGTGGCGTGGGTACAAACAATTCATACATATCTATGACTGCTGCAACAGAAATGACGCAACTGATTAACAACTTCATTTTAATTCGATATTTCATAGCACCAAAAATTCGATTTAAGCAAACTGCGTATTAAGTTACAAAGCAAGTTCGTACCATTCATGACATCTGAAGCCTGTCCCTTAGACATCAACAAACAGACAGACAGGAAATACACTACTACACCCCTCAACAAAAAATATGGTATCGTCCTGACAGGTTGCTCTTCGGTTTAGTAACTACAAACTAAACAACCAGCTGCCGCGTGGGTTCGACGGTTCTTCGGTAAAGAGACCGTTGCTCTGCGGGCGTCTTGCCGGCATAAAAGAAGCTATCGTGAATGGGTAACCTGACAAATACATACATACACGGACGTGTCAAAGTACTAACAGATTCTCATCACGTCATTTTCATTCAATTTACACTTTTAAAAAATATCGTTACCAAGTTGAATAAAATTACTTAATCGGTTAACTTGCAATTACAGGACCTGGAGCTACGTAATTTACCGCTTTTAAAAATAATTTTATATTAAGAAATATATTAAATATTAACCTACTGATAACATATTTCATAGTTTTGTATTTTTTACGTGTTTAATAAAAGCTTAAAGAGTTCAGTAGCAATACGGATAGCTTAATTACTTTGGTATTTCTCGAGTACTTAAATTCTAAAAACGGATAAATATTATAAGCAGTTTCCAGCTTTTGCATTACTGTCATGCATCAAAAGAATCTTCACTTCGAAATACAGAACACTGGAGTAACGTGCGCCTCGATTTTTAACTATTTAATATTCGTTTCATTTTCAAACAACAAACGCCGCCATGATAAAAGTAGTCCAAGTACAACCCTTCATTTCAACATAAGAGCAACAAACGCTCTCTGGCATATTAACACTGGAGATGTGCTAGAACAGTGACGGAAGCAAGTAACAAATAAAGCTTAATATAAATTAATATTAAAAGCGGGATTTCAACGTGAGCAGCAAGAACTAAGACTTACCCACATATCTTAGTAAACAGCTCCCATAATAAATTTTAACATATTCGCTCAACGGCGTTTCACTCTTAATCTTAACCCTGCCCGCGGGACAACAACGCTCCTTGTCAGGGTAACCTGCGCGTACGCTTTCCTAAAGACTGCGTGCGCACGTGGTATTACGCACGTGCTTTTTAGCAGCCATAATTCTTGTTTTCCAGAGAAAGCAACAGCTTCCATAATACAAATGTTGAAAGGAACACATGAATGACAATCAGAACCTATATCACAAATATACAAAAAATGTTGATTCTAACATAATACAAACAATTATGGGTTTTAAAGAAATAATTAGTTTGTCCTGACTACTGCTCCAACAGCATACTTTAGTATACAACCTTCGCTAAAATGAAGAAGCATCTGTTACTATAGGGGCATAATTGGTACGCTCGTTATTTCTGTTCCAAATACCTATGTTATGGCCATACTTTGATAAGGGATTTTCACACAGAATCCAATGATTTGTAGTATATATGGCCTTTAATACAGTAAAAAATACCAATAAATCAGTTATGTATAAATCTGGTTCCTGGGAAAACAAAACGCCTGGTTGCGAAAGGGTTAAGGTAAACACTTACTCTTTACATTATGATACGGGGAACGTGCATGTCCGGAAGCTGGGTTACAAACACTAAAACAGTTAGTCTGTTTTAGCGCAAAGCTACACAAGGGCTATTTGCGCTAGCCGTTCCTAATTTAGCAGTGAAAAACTAGATGGATGGCACTTAGTCATCACCACCCACCGCCAACTCTTGGGCTACTCTTTTACCG
>NW_013667122.1:260377-275848 GCF_000517525.1 Limulus polyphemus
TACTCTTTTACCGACGAATAGTGGGATTGACCATCACTTTATAACGCCCCCACGGCTGGAAGGGCGATCATGTTTGGTGGGACTGGGATTCAAACCTGCGATCCTCTAACTGCAAGTCAAGCACCCTAACCACATGGCTATGCCGGGCCCTCTCAGTTTGGCCTGAGGCAGGGATCAAACCCGGAATTCTAGGTTTACAAGCCCCTAATCTAACAGCTGAGTCAGCTGGGAGTAAAACATTATGAAAAACTTAAGAGGCAGTCACGGTGATTGCAAAAAAAAAAGCAACAATTAATCAATTAATCTTTTAATTCAAATCCAAACTATGCGACAATTTGTCAGAGAATTTGAAATTTATAAACTTCGTTCAGATAATTCTAGAACTATAGAAAATATATTTATTTTTCTTTCAGGTGGTACTTAATTCATAATGAGGGGAAAATAGCCTAAGAAATCCAGCCTAGTATACGTAAGACTAAAAATAGACGAGTGGTGGATAAAAAAACAGGACAGAACTGTCGATAATCAAAAGATGGGTTATCAAAATGTTGAAGAATGTAAGAAAAGCGTAACATATGTATAAGAACACAAAAAAGGGGTCAAAAACGCATAGAAGCCATAAAGGATTTGTCAAATAATAAAACCGAAACAAAATGGCTACGAAAGTGGTTGTAAAATATATCGTGGATGCTATAGAAATATCGATAACAGAAAGGCTACTTAAATGATAAAAAAAATATATTCTAATGTTTATAAAAAAAAATAATCAATTAGGAACAGTCATCACCGATACCAAGTTGAATTTGAGTTTCACTCTAAGCAAATAGCTTGCTCTGATCAGAAGTATATATCAGAAGCTGCCGGCAAAGAAATTTCAAAGTGCCGTTGATTGGTTTGTTTTGAATTTCGCGCAAAGCTACACGAGGGCTATCTGCGCAAGCCGTCCCTCATTGAGTAGTGAAAGACTGGAAGGAAGGCAACTAGTCATCACCAACCACCGCCAACTGTTGGGTTATTTTTTTATCAACGAATAGTGTGATTGACCGTCACATTATAACGCCTACATGACTGAAAGAACGAGCATGTTTGGTGGGACAGGAATTCGAACCCACGACCCTCAGATTGCGAGTTGAGAGCCCTAAACACCTGGTCAAGTGCCGTTGAAAGAGATCTAGCAGGGAATAGTTTGTTAGTTTGTTAAATTTCGCGCGAAGCTACTTGAAAGCTATCTGTGCTAGTCGTCCCTCATTGAGAAGTGAGAGATAGAGGGAATGCAGCTAGTCAACAACACCCACCGCCAACTCTTGGACTATTCTAATAGAATATTGTGATTGACCATAAAATTATAACGGCCCCATGGCTAAAAGGGCGAGCACGTTTGGTGACGAGATTCAAACCCGTGACCCGCAGATTGCGAGTTGAGCGTTCTAACCCCCAGGCCATGTCAGACCCATAATAAGGATGATGGGCAAGTTTGGCGGCAGTTGGTGTTTTGTCTAAACGACTGATTTCGACTTACGCTTAAAATTGCCACAGAGAACGATATTGTACTATAGCACACAGAGTTTTATAGATGTCATGATTATATGATGTAAAATGTAAAATAGCCTATAATTAGCAATAGTTTCTGAGGACACATAACGACCCTGACAGGCTCGGTGCAGCACGTGCAAGACCAACTGATAAGCTTCACAATTCGATCAACTAAATCAGTTTCTGCCAGGGGCCATAAATTTCAGCCGAGTGTTATTTGAATAACCACAACCGTACCTTAGCATCATTCAAATGGACATCTACACTTAACTCCACTTGATGTGTCCAACAACATCCCTCTCAACTCTAACCAATTTGGAGCTACAGGATTTATGAAGTCATTTCCGTCTTTATGGCCAATGGGGGAAACCCACAGATTATGATGGTAAAAAGTCGTGACAGACATATCAAATCCAGTTTAAGGTTGTTATTCAAGTACACGGATATAATACATATTCATGGTCCCCTGAGACAGAACCAGCTTGAGCAACATAGACAACTAAACACGCATTAGCCGAAGTTAATATACTCTTTTTAGTGTCTGATCCTCAGGTTGGAAACGAGTTTTCAAAATAAAGCACAATGTGTCAAGTTGACAAGTATAATAAAGAAAATGAAAAATCCTCGCGCAATTTGCTGAGGACGTAAAACACTTCGCTTAGACCCCCCAGCCCATTCCTCAAAAAAAGATTTAAAAAAGCATTTATTTACTGGCACTTAATCATTCCATTAAAATAATTCAAGACAAAAATACATGGATCACGTGGAAGGCTAACTTTGACAGAAATGGTTCAGTTAGTTATGATGCTAAACAAATTAGGACACACGCTCATCAGAGCCAATACTACCCCCGAAAAACACACTGAGAAGACAGAATGATGAACGTAGTATGGTACTTAAAGGGACTGTTTGTTTTTGAATTTCGCGCAAAGCAACACGAGGGCTATCTGCGCTAGCCGTCCCTAATTTTGTAGTGTAAGACTAGAGGGAAGGCCGCTAGTTATCACCACCTCTTGGGCTACTCTTTTACCAACGAATAGTGGGATTGACCGTCACGGCTGAAAGGGCGGGCATATTTGGTGGGACGGGGATTCAAACCCGCGACCTACAGATTACGAGTCGAGTACCCTAACGTGGAAATAGAATACACTTTGCTAAAGGCTGCAAGCAGCAGCATTTCGCTCGAAGGTATAAACCACGCTGAAAACAGTAGAGTCAAAATTGGCATTGTTATGGTAGACTAGTACATGCATTTGTAACTTGTACGTAACCAGTAGAAAAATAACTTGAGGCACCATAATCAGAGATTGTCCTGTAACTGAAATGGGCTAAGCTACGGGATGGTAAATTCAAGGTTCGAATCGCGATATGCTGCAGAACATGCTTCAAATTTTCAGCTGCAGGAGAGAGGGAGGGAGTTCTGTATTATATTCGGTTAAAAATATAATCGAATAATAAAAGACGGACGTTACTGACTGAATGCCCTCCCTTTGGTTAGCAGTTCTAAGTTGTAGATGGCTATACCCAACCTTAGGAGTCTTTGATTTGGCTGTCTAGCCCATGTTTCACATCAAATCCCGTTCAGATCCAAATATAAAATATCATTGCGGATAGACGTGTTCAAACCTGAAGCAAAACTCACTGTTTCAGGGGAATTGTACACGTTATTAGATGATGCAAAGAAATAGCCATATGCATATCAACACTGACTTATCGTGCCCTCACTAACGATGTGTAACTGTGCCCAGGTGAAATAAGAAAATGAACTGATGTCGATTGCAAATGGTGATTAAAGATACATCTCATGTATATTACTGCAACAGAAAGAGTTTCACTTAAAACTTAGTATGTTAATATCCAGCTGGCTTTATGAAGTGAGGTATAGGGTCAAATGGCCTTGTTACCAACATAGATGAATATAGTGGGAATACTATTATGCACACAATTCTTATTAGAAAATCATATTGAACCAGCAAGGCTTTGTTTGCATAAGGCTACAAAATAGTATATCTGTGCTGTTCCTACCGTGGGTACTGAAACCAGATTTTTAGCGTTATAAGCCCTCAGACTTACCGCTTAGCCACTAAGGGCCTCAGCAAAGAACAAAATTAAAACTATTCCCCTCTGGTCTTACTGCGATGTAATATCACATTTTTTACGAAATAGTGGATTATGCCTCGCCAGCTTAAGCACTGTTAGGTTTTTATGTATATATATGTGCCGGATTCTTTACAGTAGGTGCTTGTGGCTTGTTGGCGATGTATTTTCAACAATAATCGAACAGCACACAGTCCACTTGTTTCAAAATAATATATTAAAACGTATATACAAATGTTCGTTACACTCTTGGTTAGCACAGGTGTATCCAGAGGTTTAAATAATTCTCTTTTTCGTCAAAATCCACACAGGCTGGTTCAATTACTTTAGAACACAATTGGCAAGACAAATTATTCCTTCCACTTTGTTATTGCAATACAATCTTTGATAATTAAATTTTAGAAATCGCAACTATACGTTCTTTATCGCTAAACTCACAATAAAGCAGTTTAGATCTATCTAACTGCCCCCAGTGGCACAGCGGTATGTCTGCGGACTTACAACGCTAGAAACCGGGTTTCGATACCCGTGGCGGGCAGAGCACAGATAGCCTTGGTGTAGCTTTGTGCATAATTGAAAACAAACAAACAAACATCTATCTATATATCGAACTACAATTTGGACGAGTATTTATAACCCAATAGAGGCCTAGAACGTTCCACACACTGAGATATTATGATGCACTAGTATTTAATTAAAACAAAGAGAAAAATTAGAAGGTTCTAGTAACATGACGCAATAACGTAACAATCACCAATTCATAATTAGTATGATTAATGAACTGTTACATAAACAAACCTGCGATAAACCATTGCTTCTAAAAATAACTAAATTTAGCACTCACACTAGATAAACTACCTAAATCAAAACACTCCCATTAAACCTAAACTGATACAAGATGATAAAAACCCTATAACCCGAGCGTTTTCGAAAGGTGTATCAAGACTTCTTGAACCTACGTGTTATTTTGACATCATGAACTTAAATTGAAACAGTCATGTAGATGTAACAATAAGCCCCTCTTCAAGAAAAATATTCACAGTGTTTTATACTATATACAAATACGTTTCAGTTCATGCACAAAGAATACTCATACAGTCTGCACTAACATTTGCAGTCCCCTTGATGGCCTCAACTGGTAGTTCTGGAAGTACAACACTCACCTCATGATCCTTGCACTGTCAATTTTGCACCTCTGTATGTATGCAAGGGCCTGGCAGTCTGTTTGAATGATGAAATCCTTCCCATAGAGATAGTTTCTGTAATTTCTGGATGGCAAATATAATGGCCAGACACTCTCATTCAATCACAAAGAAGTTTTTCTCACTACTCAACAGCTTTCTACTGACGTACATTATGATAAATAGTCCATCTGCATGTTCTTGCAGAAGTATTGTTAAAATTCTCACATCTGTTGCATCGACTTGAACTATGAACGGTTTGTTAAAGTCTAGCATTCTAAGGATTGGCGAACTTCCTAAAATGTTCTTTAATTTCTGGAATGCCATCTGCTGTGGTTGTTCCCATTTGACCTTGTTGGGTCTTCACTGGTGTTGACATCTTTGTACATCTCATCTTAACCCAGTGGTCTTAGGTCTAATAGGTTTCATCTTCTATGACAAAGTCACTCTCTTCTGGTTCTTCATCTACAGCCACACCTGCAATGTCCATTTGTGCCTCAATAGCTGCACCTGCTAAATCCTTTTCCCTCTCAAAGTACCGCTTCAACAGATTGATGTGGTTTATATTGGTCTTCCAATCCACTTTTACCTTATAGTTCATTCTGTTGACCACTTCCTGCATTCGAAAGGTCCTTTCCACTTCAGAGTAACTTTGTTGTTGTATGTGGGTAGCAGAACCAAGACCTTCTATCTGACCTTGAAATTTCGATCCATGACCTTCTTGTCAGAGAAGTGCTTCCGATTGCCTTGAGCTGCATACAAAATTTCTTGAACGAGTTGAAATGGAAGGTCTTCTCCAGTCGGTTTCTGAGAGCTAACCCATACTAGTATGTGTTCCTCACTTCTGACTCTTCTTCTCAAGTCCACAGTTCTTTCAATACCCACATCTGACCTAGTACTGTTATTCCATACAGTAACTTGAAGGGTGAAAATTCTGTACTTGCTTATGAAGCTTCTCGGTAACCAAATAATATGGCCTGCAGGTACCTGTCCCAGTCACGTGGTCTCTCTTGGCAAATTTTCTTCAGCATACTCTTCAAGGCTCCATTGACTCTCTCACAAAGTCCATTACATCTGAGATTGTACAGTGTGGTAAATAGTTGCCTAGTGCTGAGGAGTCTGCAATCCTCTCGCATAAGTTCCAAGGTAAACTGGGTCCTTCTGTCGCTCAAAACTTCTTTTCGAAATCCTACTTTGCAGAACACTTTCAAAAGAGCTTCTGCTACTCTCTCCATCTTTATCGTTGGCAATGCTATGGCTTTGAGTAACATGTTGCATAGTTGACTACTGTCAATATGTACTGATTGCCCTTGTTGGATACAGGTGTTAGTGGTCAAATTAAGTCCACAGCTACTCTACTGAATAGCTCCTCTATGAAAGGCATCTCACCTAGTGACACCTTGGCCACCTTCACACTAGGTACTGTCCTTTGGCAGATGTCACATGACCTGCAGAATCTGGGCACATTTCCAGTGGAAGTTGCTGGTGATTCTGTCTGCTGTCTTCTTTGCTCCTAAGTGTCCTCCAACAATCGACTCATGAGCCAACTTCATCACTTGAGTCTGGTATTCTGTTGGTACTATAATCTATGTAACTTCCCCAGTAGAAATACCTTGAATAATCCAATGCAACACTCCATTCCAGTAATATGTTCTGTAAATCCCTTCTTCCTTGCCTTGGGCTCGACTTTCTCTTGGGCATTGTCCCAAAGTTTCTTCAGTGAAGAGTCTTTCTTCTGTGCTTCCTTCAACTCCTGTAGACCTACGTTCCGAATGTCACCTTTCAAGACCTGCAGGGCCTTGATATCTTTCGTGAGCTCTTGTGGTGACTGCATATGCCTCATCAGTCTTCTTTCTTTTGGTTCCTCCAAACTTCCTCTGCCTGATATATTTCCAATCAACAAGTCATAGATTAGTGCCTTAATACACATAGCCTAAAGGTCACCCATGTAGTACGGAGTGTCCACCTTTATTCTTGCTATGGGATAATTTCTCACTGTTCCATCAATCTGCACACATAGATGTACCTTGCCCTTCATCTGGTCATCATATACTAGACTGGTTTTCACTGCTAATATAAAGGACCCTCAATGGCAAGTCTGCAGGCTTAAGATGCTAAAAATCGGGTTTCGATGTCAGTGGAGGACAGATTATAGATAGTCCATTGTGTCGCTTTGTGCTTAACAACAACTAAACAATACAAAGAAATTTTATTGGTAAGAAACCCAGAACTGAATGAAAATGACGGTTAGAGATTATGGGTATGCCATAAATTATATTTTATTTAAATATTAACAATTAACTGTGTTATGGAAAAAGAAGAATAACATATTAGTGGTGCTTGTCAGGCTTTATGTATGAAGATATATGGATTGGATTCTTTACAGTAGGTGTCTGTGACTTGGCGATATATTTCAACAATAAATAAACAGAACACAGTCCACTTGCTTCAAAATAATATATTAAAACAAATCACATACACCTATTGTAAATGATACAGCCCATACATTCACATACATAAAACCTGACAATGGCGAGCCAGCCAGGATCTACAGGGGTAAACGGCAGTAGAAGTAGATGTAAACAACTGGCAAATATGCCGATATATGCACAGCAGTGGTGGTGGAGAAAATATTGTAGATGTCATAATCACACTATGTAAGCATTTCGACTGACTCTGATAAGTGAATAGAGAGAGGCGAACGACTTGGGCTCAAAGATGGCGACCTAAGAGAATTTGTTAAACAACAGAAAGACCAAGTGAGAGAAGAGCGTCAACAGAGAAGAGAGGAAGAAAGCTGGAAATAAGAGAAGGGGAGAGAGAGGAGATTCTGGAAATAGAAAGAAAAAGAGCACAAATTGAGAAAGAATAAAAGGATAGATAGAAGAGAATAGAAATAGAGAAAATAATAGCACAAATTAAGACTGCCAAGCTCACCCAACAGGAAGACAAAAATACCCAAGAATGACAATGGGGTTAGGGCCAGCCAACTCAAGCTGCCCAAATTTGAGGAACAGAAAGATGATATGGATATTTTCCTGGAGAGATATGAAAGATTCACCCAAAGTCAGAACTGGGACAGAGGCAACTGGGCAGTCTGTCTCCACCCCCTTCTCACAGGAAAAAGCCTACAAATATATGCTTTCAGAAGATGCCATAAACATATGAAAGATTCACCCGAAGTCAGAACTGGGACAGAGGCAACTGGGCAGTCTGTCTCCACCCCTTCTCACAGGAAAAAGCCTACAAATATATGCTTTCAGAAGATGCCATAAACTATGACAAGTTGAAAGAGGATTTGCTAAAATGCTATTAACACACCAAAGAAGGTTTTCATTGGAATTTCAGAGAACTCAAACCTGACACTGGAGAAACTATATTTCAGTTCGTGACACGTCTATGGCGATACTTCACAAGGTGGACTGTCATGGCCAAGAGTGAAAATATTTTTGAAAGACAGGCAGATCAACTAATATGTAAACAGTTCCTTAACACATGCTTCACTGACATGTCACTGTTCCTAAAGGAGAGAAAACCAAAGGATGTGGACGAGATAATCAAGCTGGAAGAACAATATATGGAAGACGATGGAGGGACTATAATTAGCAAGTCCAAGAAAAATCAAGACAAGGGTGGCTGACCAAAAGCAGGATGCCACCAATGGTAACAAGAAGTCAACAGACAAAAGTGAGAAAAGATGCTATGCTTGTTATAAAATGGAGCACTTGCGAGTGAGTGCAAGTCTGTCACCAAAAAGCAACAGTGAAAATATCAACATAAAGCAGTTGGAGCTACTTACAAAGATGATACTGGCAAGAAACAAAAAAGAGTGACTGTCACAATGGATGCTGCTGCAAGAAGAAATAGAATAGAGACAATGCGTCAAATTCACCACAAGAAGGAATTGCTATCACCATGATTAAACAGTGCATGACTGATGGTCAGCTTAAGTTAGCAAACAGGTCAACAGTGCCAGTTGTGATTGGAGCATGTGAAAAATATCAGAAGGTGCCAGCAAAGCACAACATGCCAGTAAGTGAAGGCTATGTTGGGGACAAGAAAATGCAAATCTGACAAGATACTGGGTGCGTTAATAATCACAGTTAATATTTGAAATTTTAAAAAGTGTCTTTGATTTTTGTTGCTTCAATAAGTACACAAATTTCACGTGTCTGTCGGTATATCATTTTTATGTTGAGTCACATATACGATAAGGCTTAAATCACAGAGTCAAGTTAATGTTATACAAAATAAAATATTAACTTTAACATAACCTTTTGTTTTATATAATCTGAGACAGACTGTTTTATTAAATCCTGTCTTCTGTATGCCCAAACTTTGGTATTCGGTATTTTCAATTTGAACAAATGGACTTAATAGTCACGTCAGATACATCTTAAGTTCAGGCATAGCACAGCATCCATAATTTAAAATTGCTGATAAGAAAATGAGCAATCAGTCTTAAACACCCACCGCCTCTGCGCCTACTGTTAACCAGATAGCAGAAGTGACTGTCACTAGTAAAATAAAAGCCTCACACAACTGAAACTACTGAATGTGTTCAGCGACATACCGCAACTCAAACCTTGGATCTTCTGATAGAAAGTCCAGCAAATTAACCACTAGACCACGTTCGGCCCACCTTTTTAGCTTCAGTAAAATATAGAAGAAACAAATCGACTTTTCAATACCCCCTACGACCTTCGCAGCCTTATTTAGTATTTTATAATAGGTTTGGGTGGATATACCAAGCCGTTTTTGTTGTAGGCTCGCAAGAGAATAATAATAAAAATATTTACAAACGGGCCATTTTGAGCGGATTTTCTTTTCCTTGTAAGTCTAACATGCATGCTTTTTTGTGCATTTTTTTATGTGTTCAGCCTTATCAGTCAATATAAAGGTTTTAATGCGTTGTTTGAACTGAATCTTTACTGTTTAAGGTGCTTTTTGCCCGACCGTTCTGTTAGGGTTTTGTACAATGCCTTGCGATCCCTATTATGAACCACTATATTGATTACCAAGAAGTTAGCTGTCTTGTTTATATTTGGTGTTCTTTTAAAAAGTTTTTAAGTACAGGGTGAAACAGGAATTACAAGCCAATAATAGAAAAACATTTAATTACTGTAACTTGTAGATACTCAATGCTTTGAAGTGAATGAGTAAAAAAAATCATTACACATAATATTACGTTTTATTACACACATTCGTAGAATAATTACTCTAAAAGAAACGAAGGTTCATTTAAAACGATGTTCGAGACGTATACGTTTTATGTGAAAAGGCTGCTTCTCTACTGGTAAGATTTTATACACGCTTAGTGGGGGTTGTGTATTAGTCTAAGCACATATTTGACCATTGCTGTGCATTATATATGGAGAACTTAGTTACACAGAAACTATAACTGCTCACTATATTCTCAAACATGACGATCTCCAGTTGCAGCTTAACATTTTACATCTCGAACTAATGCGATCAAATAGTCAATAGCTACAGTAAATCATCATGAACCGTACCAGCTAGCTACTAGATATGTTTATTATCATTACAATGTATAAAATTAGCTACCATATCAAGTTATCCTTTGCCCATAGTTGAGGGTAAAAAAAGCCAGCAAACGAGATAAATAAAAAATTGGGAATTTAAAAACCTACAAATAGGGATCGGAAAAAAGTAAGGAAATAAGGTTGGAGATATTGTAGACATTATTTACTCAAACTACAAACCACCATTTTGGCTCCGTGCTGTTACCTACAATTACATTTGATGGAGTCAAAACAGGGATTTGTAGTTTGAGTAAATAATGTCCACAGTATCTCCGGCCTTGTTTCCTTACATTTTTACGATTCCTATTTGCAGATTTTTAAATTCTCAATTTTTAATTCATTTACGGTACTTAGATATTTAGCGGAGCTGTAATAAAGTGTAACCCTATCCTGACGAAAGCATAAAACCGAAACATCGATAATAAATTGAAAATTTTTCACTGAAATGACATTATTCATGGAAGTAGTGTCAAGCTTCCTTCAATGTGTACTATACATTAATATAAAAACAAATCTCTTCTTGTACATCTGCTGACAAGCCTTACGAAGTGAGCTTGATGGTGATGATGCATACAAGTTGCGCTTACAACGAACCTCTTATGTAATTATAATACGCGCCCCTTATAATACCTGTTACATTGAACCATCTGACGATGCTGAATATATGTGTACATAGTGGTTATAAATGCACTTTCTGATAGGGCTTATTATGTTTGTTTGTTTTGAATTTCGCGCAAAGCTACACGAGGGCTATCTGCGCTAGCCGTCCCTAACTTAGCAGTGTAAGACTAGACTCTTGGGCTACTCTTTTACCAATGAATAGTGGGATTGACCGTCACATTATAACACCCCCACGGCTGAAAGGGCGAGCATGTTTGGTGTGACAGGGATTCGAACCCGCGACCCGCAGATTGTGAGACGAGTGCCCTAACCACCTGGCCATGCTGGCCCGGGCTTATTATGTATGCCTGCTTTAACCCCTTACCTGTATGGAATGTGTCTGTATTGTCTGTTCTCTTTTTTTCCATATGGGATGGGCTCTGATGTAGAGTATTTTGCATCATAGTGCTGCGTCGATAAGGCAATTACGTAAAAGATTTTCATACTGGATCTCACTACTTTTTTAAGGATTAGTACCATTGTTGCTTTGTGGTTCAGTGGTTTGGTGTAAATTCACTTGGATGTTATTGCAGCACTATGATGCAAAATACTCTACATGCAGCACTATGATGCAAAATACTCTACATGCAGCACTATGATGCAAATTACTCTACATAATACCTAACGATATGAAAATGTAAAGCACAGCCTGGTAAGATTTGTCATCTCAAATTGAAAACCGATGGTACTTAAACATGGATTGTGTAGCAGAGATACAAACATACTTTTCACAGCAGCAACAACAAAAATATCTTTTGTCTTCACTCTAAGCGATTAGCGCTGTTTTAAAAATACGATCTAAACCAATCCCACACCTTGTAATGCCTGCAATAAGACACGCATAAAGATAATGTTTTCTAAAAAAAAAGACCGAGACACAGCACAATTACCCTAAAAGTTGAGATTGGACGAGCATATTAAAATACCTATAACTTTCAATTAACACTTGATTTCAAATGCCAAACGATTAGAGGATGCGATACTTTTATTCAATAGGTGTTCAAGTATAAGCCTGCTAACTAAATGAATTGTAACTAATACACTCGACAAGGGTTTATCTTTCAGAATTCTTTCGGTATGAGGGATTTTATTTGAGGGCTAATATGGCGCAGAGTATTAGAGTGCCGAAGACACAGTATGTCTATAAACAAGATCTGCTTGTATTTCCCAAAAAGTTTTTTTTTTTTTTGGACAAGTATGTCTAAATGATAAAAAGCTAGGTTTGGTATGGTTTTTGTTTGGATTTCGCGCAAAGCTACACGAGGGCTATCTGCGCTAGCCATCTCTAATTCAGCAGTGAAAGACTACAGGGAAGGCAGCTAGTCTTCACCGCCCACCGCCAACTCTTGGGCTACTCTTTCACTAATAGCGGGATTGATTGGAGTTGCGGAATAACTCAAAATAACTGATTTTTATCGAGATTGATCTCATCAAACAATTCGTGCCATACTACAAGACTAGCCACAGATTTGAAACACACCATCTTGAGAGCGATAACTTTTATTCGATAGATTGTTTAGGCAGAGTATTCACGATGAAACTTTGCTGAATAGACAGCAACCGCCTGCTGTAGAAACACAAGTGTAGAGGATGACGTTTCGAAAGTCTTTCGCCTGAAGACGAAAGATAGCAATATTTCTCAATAACGAACTGAAGCAAGCATGTACGGTCTGAATCAAGTCCACAGTGCAACAGATGCATCGTTCAACACGATACTCAGACAATGTGCACTGCCAGGTATAGACACTCTTAACTTTAAACCTCTAGTTCTTATTCTTGTCTTTCCTGTTGGCACCACCTTGGAGTCGTAAAGTCCTCAAGTTAGCTAAGAACAACTTCGGTCATAACGGCACTATGCGTGTCTTTCAGCGGCAAAAATCCGAGGAAATGCTCGTTGATACTGACCTCACCATCTTAAATCGCAAATACGTCAGTAACCTATATAAATTGAATGATCAGTGTTATCTGTAAAATTTATTCCTGGACTACTGACAAGAAAGTACTACTTGGCATTTCTTACAGAAACCAACACAAGTACGGAGCTTGTAGGACAACAATTGAATCAGATAATTCTGGATGTCCCTCCCCATGCATATTTGCTTGTGGATCCTTAAATTTGTTGGTTTTAAGACCCCTAATGACATATGGATAACAAAAAAATGTCATCAATGTGGTAATTAACCCCACTAACTACTGCTTAACTTACTAATTCTCGTGTATTTTACACAGAACATGGGTGTTTTCAAACAAGTGTGTTTGGTTTGTATTTTACGTTGAGTGTTGTAACAGGCAAAAACATAAGAATTACTCATTATATTGCAATATTTGGATAGTGAACAACACATTAATAAGTCAATTACTTGAAGATTAATAAAAAAATTCAATATGATCAAATTATAATAAAAAAGAAGTACCGTACAGCTTGCCAACGGACTGTCTCTTGTTTCAACAGTCCTACACTTTCTTTTTCCAATATTCAGTATCAAAAAGAAGGTTCATTCCATCAGCCATGTTTCTGAAGTTGGATCACTTTTAACTGTTACTTTTTAGCTTCCTTGCGCTTTTTATAAACTTAAAAAAATAACTTACAAGAATATTTTTATTCTGCGTGCTTCCTGAAAATAAAAGTCATTTATATATATTACAAATATTGGGTTTACATTTTTTTTAATCTTCAGTTACACATTTTTCGAATATTTTTATTCTGCAACTTCCTGTGAAAACAAAACCAAGAAATTTATTCTGTATATTAAAAGAAACTGAACGCTCCGCTTTCTCTTTGGCTATATGGAGCAGACATACATAACTGCCTAAGGGAATCATTGAAAGGAAATTGTTTGTTATTTAAGCACAAAGCTGCATAATATGCTATCTGTGCTCTGCCCACCACGGGTATCGAAACCCGATTTCTAGCGTTGTAAGTCCGCAGACATACCGCTGTGCCACCAGGGGGTGTTGAAAGAATTGTTTGTTTGAAGTTATGCACAAAGCTACACAATGTGCTCTCTGTGCTCTGCCCACCACGGGTATCGAAACCCGGTTTCTAGCATTGTATGTCCGCTGACATACTGCTGTGCCAATGTGGGGCGCGTTGAAAGGAAGAAGCGTTATTACAAACGTACAGGAATATTAGCAAATCAATTCATCACGAAAATTTTTATTTTGCAGCTTCTCTGTTTTTTCGCCCTACCTTTAAATATAGACATTTGTCTACTTTGCCTATTCAATAACGCCGTCACCCCCTCCCAGTTCATAAAGATACCATTTAAAAACTTTTCTCCAATCATTAAAATTCTGCAACACTCACTCACACAGTGTTGCTGTAGAGCTTCTGTATGTTTTTTAATACTCCAACATCATTAAACATATTTATTTGGTATGATTTAACAAGCTATGTTCTCCAGTGCGTTGCTAGAATGTTTATTACACAATTGAGACGAAGCCTTATACTGAAAATCATATTTAAATCTGACAATGATGTCTCATTCATAACTTTTTTTTTCTGTGAAAGGGGAACGTAATTGGAATCTGTTTTTCACTTATTATCCATCATTACCAAATTCCATTCTCCTACGATGGCCTGTCTGTCTTCCATTGATCCGTTATATAATCCAATCTACATTATAACCACTCGTTAGAAATGTTCAGTTCTTACGAATATCTAACTTTTACTGACTTTTTTAGAAGAATACGAATTTAGAAAATAGTGTTTTTGTCGAGTTTATTTTATTTTTATCCTTACTAATGTATTTTTTCTTTATGTATGTTGTAACGATTATGTTATTTTTATTATTATTTGCATCTGGATGATGATAAATAAATATATGATCACTAACAAAGTTCATCCATTAAATATATCGCAATATTAGTATTTCTTACTTCAAGATTATCTTAATATTTTTTACATATGTTCTTTAAATCCGATACTTCTCTGTTATATTTCGAACTTATAACACACAAAAATCCCCTATATTTAGGCCTAGTGGTTAGCGTTTTTGGATTGCAAGTCTAAGGATTGAAGTTTGTTTGTTTGAAGTTAATCACAAAGCTACACAATGGGCTATCTGTGCTCTGCCCACTACGGGTATCAAAACCCGGTTTCTAGAGTTGTAAGTCCGCAGACATACCGTTCTGCCACTTGGGCTAGGGTTGAAGTCTTGCAGTTGTGAGGGCTTTTATATACATGACAATCAAACACCTTATTCGATTCTTAGAGCAAGACAAGGCCCCGCTTATGTAATTTCTGTTTGAAATTCTCAATGAAAACTTGTTAAAGAAATTACGGGATGTTTGACAAACTACTTCATAATAATGTTAGATTCATATTCAAAACCTTACAGAGATCTCATAAACCTATTCAGATAAACATAATTAAATCATTTTGCTCTTCTTATAATGCCTACTAGTGTTGACCTATATATTTCAACATGGCCCAGCATGGCCAGGTGGTTAAGGCA
>NW_013667122.1:276848-277780 GCF_000517525.1 Limulus polyphemus
AAACAATATATTTCAATACATGATCGTAGTTTGAAATATGTTCAATGATTCCTGCAATATTATTTGAACGTGCTAGGGGTGATTAACAATCAAGTGTGTTAACACAGGAACAGCAGTATAAATTTGAACGAAAATAACGTGTACCTATTTCATCATTAACACTTTGTGGAAAAGATACAGTACTGTGCAAAAGTGTTAGGACAAAGTTAAAAATTAGATTTCAGGTTACTTTCAAAGAACAATGGAAAGTTTTATGTTTGTTTGAAGTTATCACAAAGCTACTCGATGGGCTATCTGTGCTCTGTCCACCACGGGTATCGAAACCCGGTTTCTAGCGTTGTAAGTCCGCAGACATACCGCTGTGCCACTGGGGAGCTCACAATGGAAGGTAAATCACAGGCAAAACATCAAAATTTTATTAATCTTCATATTTAGTATACAACAGAAACTCAATGGAAGTGCTTGAGTTCACCAAACAGTTAATGTGTCCCTCTTTTGCTTTAATAACTGCAGACAGTCTTTCACGGCATTGTTGAAACATATTTAATCAAAGTGTCCTTTTGGATTTTAGTCCTAATGTCTCTAATACACTCCCATAAAGTTTCTTTGGAAGTAACTTTTGATTTGTCAAGTTTTTGATGTATAAAATCTCAGATCTGCTCAATTGAGTTGAGATCAGATTTGTGGGGGCCACTGCATCATTTGAATGACTCCAACAACTTCTTTCTTAGCTAAGTAACTTCTACACAGGTTTGATAAGTGTCTGGGTTATTATCTTCTTGGTAGTAGAATCCTTTACCAATAATACACAAACCACTGGGTATACCATGACGGATCAGTATCTGATGGTACTTGTGCTGGTACATTATTCCATATATTTTCAAATATCTCATATCGCCTCTAGCAGAAGAACACCCTCAAACCATCATACT
>NW_013667122.1:277801-281879 GCF_000517525.1 Limulus polyphemus
AGTTCACCAAAACAGTGTCCCTCTTTTGCTTTAATAACTGCAGACAGTCTTTCACGGCATTGTTGAAACATACTTAACCAAAGTGTCCTTTTGGATTTTAGTCCTAATGTCTCTAATACACTCCCATAAAGTTTCTTTGGAAGTAACTTTTGATTTGTCAAGTTTTTGATCTATAAAATCTCAGATCTGCTCAATTGAGTTGAGATCAGGTTTGTGGGGGCCACTGCATCATTTGAATGACTCCAACAACTTCTTTCTTAGCTAAGTAACTTCTACACAGGTTTGATAAGTGTCTGGGTTATTATCTTCTTGGTAGTAGAATCCTTTACCAATAATACACAAACCACTGGGTATACCATGACGGATCAGTATCTGATGGTACTTGTGCTGGTACATTATTCCATATATTTTCAAATATCTCATATCGCCTCAGCAGAAGAACACCCTCAAACCATCATACTGCCTCCCCCATGTTTCATGGTAGGTGCTATGCATTGAGGTAAGTATCTTTCATCTTTCTTCCGCCGGACGTACAACCTACGCTTTGAACCAAATATTTCAAATTTGGATTCATCCATCCATAACACCCTTTTCCAATCATCAACAGTCCAGTTTTTGTACTTTTTAGCAAATTTCAGTTTATTGATAGTGTCTGGGGAGCATTTCAAGTCAGCAGCAATTTGTCCCACCAACGTCACGTAAAGCTTTTATACAAACTCTTTGCTCTACTGGCAATTCTCTACGTTTTTTTTGGCCGTTGCATGACATCAAAACTTAATATATAGTGTTTAGCACTGTTTTTATCAAATTGATTTATTCTAGCATATATCGGTACCATATGTTAGCTCCTTGCTTCTTTCTACATATTTAAGAAATTGCATGGGGTACCATGACAGTTGTTTCATACCTTAAATTTGATCAGTATGTTCATTCAAGCAGAACCTTTATGACATGCCCTTGGTACAAGTATATGGGAATTCTAAAGAATGATAAGTATTCTCACCCTGGCTCATTCAACTGTCAACAGGAATCAGTGAAGCATTAACATAGTGTTGAAATTTATATTTTGTAATTGCATGGAAGAATTAGCCCCACAAAATGGAAAGAATGACAAAATATTATCTTGTCCTAACATATTTGCACAGTACTGTATATATATGAAATTATTGGAAACTAGCAGATGCCTGTTGAAACAATTCAACGACAATTTTCCTAAACCTAGTGATGAATAAATATAAAATGTGCAGTCAACCCAATCCCTTGAACCAGGGCGTATATTCAATATGACTGTCTAGGGGCAGTTTGATTATTCGATGTGTTATTTCAGTAATGAAAATTACATTGCGTTTGTTTTTAAACAAAGGAGACTGACTGCAATGCATTGTTGGTAAAAATGTTTGAGGTTCGATGCAATGGATGCATCTGGCACAATAAAGCATTAAGGTTCGCTAAGAAATCTCGGGGATTTTTTTCCACTGGGTGCCACCGTTCCTTGTTGTTTTTATTAAGCGCAAGAAAAGACAGTTACCGAAGTGAGCACTTTTTGACAGTTGTCATTTCTATAAAAAGTGTCAAAGGGAAGATATTCAATTCAATTTATTCGACATGGTACAATAAAATCATGCGTGTATACAATACTGATAAAATATAAAAACATAACAACAACAAATATATATATATATATATATATATATATATACTCAAACACGTTCCTCTCTTTATGCGTTTTTTTATGCTCCTATCTTAGATTTGTTTTTCAATCAAAAGAGAAAGTCCCCTTTTTCGAGAAATTCCTTCACAAAAAAAAGAAACATTTTTGTTTTTAATAAGTTTTCTCAGATTGACTGTTCAATGCATACGAAGACTGACAGATCGATGCTAATCTAGACATGAAATTTTAAGTTTGGTTGGTCTGTTTTCAATTTTGCGCAAAGCTACATGAAGGCTATCTGCGCCAGCCATCCCTAATTTAGCAGTGATAGACTAGAAGAAAGGCAGCTAGTCAACACCACCACTCTTGAGCTACTCTTTTACCAATGAATATTGGGATCAGCTGTTACATTATAATGCCCCCACGGCTGAAAGAGCGAGCATGTTCTGCAACAGGGATTTAAACCCGCGATTCGCAGATTGCAAGTTCAGTGCCCCAACCACGACATGCCAGGCCTAACAGACATGCTTGTTTGTATGTTGCAGAAATTCTTACAAAGCTATACGAGGTCTATATGTACTAGGTGTCTATTTTAATCAAATAGTGAGAATTAACCTTTACTCTTATTACTCACTCATAGCCCCAAAGTTCAGAGTGCGATTCTGCAGCAACCGGATGCGAACCATTGACCCTCGGAATAACAGTACGGAACACTAACCACTAAACTACTCCCCACCCCTTAAATTCTAGGAATTGTAAAAAAAATGAATATGTAATGTACTCTTTAAAAAAAAGCATTTTGATATATACATTTTCTATGATAAACAATTCAGAAGATACACAGCGTGACAAACGGGCAAACAGACATTTGGTTATGATATTGTTACGACAGCGAAAGTCACGTGACCCTGGGAGTATGCGTGCTGGAGTTTCTCGAATTATCGGGGAACCCCGCGAATGTCCGAGTGTTTGCTAGATGCCCTCTTTTTTAGTATATAAGCCTGGCAAAGAAAGCCAGTGATATAGATAGATAATTAAAGAAGCAAACAGTAGTGACGGTAAGTAAAGTGTGCGAATCACTGATTTATAGTGTGTATTTTAAAAGTAGTTAAGTTTAAAGTGACGAGAAACGTATTGATTGTGAAATTACTGTGTGCTAAAAGCTTCTTTCGAGCAAGAATAAACTAGTTTAATCAAGAAAGGTCTTGTATCACTGAAATTCCTCGGAAAGAATTTATAACGGAAATTAACAAACAAGCAGATACATAACAAATTGGTGGGATGGAAAAGAAAAACAAAAGATGGAAACGAGAAGTGGCAAATCAAACTACAGCTTAGCAGATGTGATGGCAGCAATACAAGAACAGCAAAATAAACAAGAAAGGTCACAGCAGTGATAAGAAAACCCGCAACAGTGGCAGCTCGAACAGCAAAATAGACAAGAAAGATTACAGCAGTTGTTGGAGGAAAAAGAAAAGGAACAAGAAGATAGACAACAGCAGTGGTAAGAAAACCTGCAACAGTGGCATCTCGAACAGCAAAATAAACATGAAAGATTACAGCAGTTATTGGAGGAAAAAGAAAAGAAACATGAAGAGAGATTACAACAGTTGTTGGAGGAAAAATAAAATAAACAAGAAAAAGAGACTACAGCAGTGGTTGGAGGAGAAAGAAAATGAACAAGAAGAAAGTATCCAACAGTTGAGAGAAAGCCAGCATACACAAATGGAAAAGATTAGTAAATTTCAAAGTGAATTAAACACATTAAAGGACGAGTTACTGTCTTTTACACATGGAGGATATATTAACCATGGACCTAATCAGCCCCAGACAACAGGAAGCCCCTTCCAGACCCCGCAGCTACACCCTAATGCAAGACATCTCCAGTCCTGCTAGAAGTCACATTCCAGACCTGAGTGTCAGCAATAGGGGTGATCTAGTACGAAGGAAGCCACAGGAATTCCATGGGAAAGCACTATGGAAAGCATATAGAGCACAATTTGAGCTTCTGGCAGAAATAAATGGATGGACACAAGAACAGAAAGCAGTGTACCTGGCAACGAGCCTAAAATGACACCCACTGGAAATACTTGGACAGTTGTCAGCAAATGACAGGCACAACTGAAGTGGACTGGTAGCTGCTCTAGAACTCAGGTATGGAACTCAAAATCAGTCTGAAGTCTACAGGGCTAGGTTTAGGACACGAGTCCGTGCTAATGAAGAAAGCATGCAAGAGCTGGCACAGGATTTGGAAAGTATAGCACACAAGGCCTACCCAACTGCACCACCCGAAGTCCTCAAGCTATTGCTGAAGTATCAGTTTAAAGATGCCTTGGACAGCCCACAACTGAAAATACAAGTGATGCAAGCACACCCTTTCCTATGCAGGATGCAATAGCCAGAGCTCTTGAATTCGAATCCTATGTT
>NW_013667123.1:0-11072 GCF_000517525.1 Limulus polyphemus
ATCCACTTGATTTTCTGAAGCTATCCCTTTGAGAAACATTTCAGCCCAAAACATTTCTAAGGCTTTGATCAATTTCTTTATTTTTGTTAGCTTGCCCAAAGAAATTCAGTCTGATCAAGGATCAAATTTTATGTCAGGATTGTTTCAATAAGTTGTTTATCAGCTCGGTGCTAAACAGATCAAATCTAGTGCGTATCATTCTGGATCACAAGGTGCTCTTGAGAGATTCCATTCTACCTTAAAAAATATGACGCGGACTTACTGTCTCGATAATGAGAAGGATTGGGATGAAGGAGTTAATTTATTATTATTTGCTGTTCGTGACTTAGTTCAGGAGTCGTTAGGGTTTAGCCTGTTTGAGTTGGTTATTGGCTATTCAGTGCGTGGTCCTTTGAAGTTGCTGAAGGAACAATGGTTGGAAGATGATCCAAAAGAAACGCACTTATTGGATTACGTTTCCAAGTTTCAGTCCAGACTCTTACGTGCTTGCGAATTGACTCGGGAAAACTTGAAGTCATTCAAAATTAAAATATTCATATTCAGTCAATAAACTAGGAAGTTGATTTTTCTCTTCAGGTTTGTTTGTTTCGAGTTAAGCACAAAGCTACACAAAGGGCTATCTGTGCTCTGCCCACCATGGGTATCGAAACCTGGTTTCTAGCGTTGTAAGTCCACAGATTATCTTCAGAAGGCAACTGATCGAGTTTTGAATCAAGATTGGCCAGAATGTCAGAATTACTCAGTTTGAAGTTCATTCGTCTCCAATATTTTCAAATTTAAGGGTGTCTGAGTCAAAGCAACTGTCATCAATGGCTAAAATATTTTCGGATGCATCTCGTATGTGATAGGGCTTCAGCATATTAATATGACACAGCGGGGTAGCCTTTCGACGATCAGGTGTCTTTACAACATACTCTGTATCAATAACTTTCCGAACAACCGCATAGGGACCATCATACCTAGCTTTGAGTGGATGTCTCATAGTGGGTAACAATACCAAGACCATGTCACCAGGATGGAACTTACGCCCTTCAGCCTTACGGTCATAAACATTTTTCACTACACGAGGGTTATCTGCGCTAGCTGTCCCTAATTTAGCAGTGTAATACTAGAGGGAAGGCAGCTGGTCATCACCACCCACCACCAACTGTTGGGCTACTCTTTTACCAACGAATAGTGGGATTGACCGTCACATTATAACTCCCCCACGGCTGAAAGGGCGAGCATGTTTGGTGTGACGGGGATTCGAACCCGCGACCCTCAGGTTGGGAGTCGAGCGCCCTAAAAACCTGGCCATGGGTTTGATTAGGAACGTTCGGAAATATACTTTGCGCGAAATTCATAACAAACCGAACAAACCAATCCTAATTAAACAACATCCCTATCGTGTGAATCCAATCAAGGCCGATAAAATGTGTGAAGAAATATTTTATATGCTGGAAAACGGCAGTATAGAGCCCAGTAAAAGTGATTGGTCTTCACCTTGTGTACTGGTCCCTAAATCTAATGGTTCGGTTAGATTCTGTACAGACTTTCGAAAATTAAATGGTTTGACAGAGACAGATTCATATCCAATTCCAAGAATGGAAGATTGTATTGATAAAATTTGGAAAAGCCAGATATATCACAAAGTGTGTCCTACTAAACGGATACTTGGCTCTTTCTCTAACTGACAGAGCAAAAAAAAATATCTGCTTTAGTTACTCCTGATGGGTTATACCAGTGCAATGTAATGTCTTTGGAGATGAAAAATTCTCAAGCAACTTTTCAGCAAATGATGAATCAATGCCTCAACAATCTGTCAGATGTTGGAATTTATGTTGATGATATTGTGATTTCCAGTGATACGTGGGAAGAACATTTATGTGTATTACGTGTTGTTTTTGAGTGGCTTAAGGAAGCCAATCTCACTGTAAACTTGGCAAAAAGTGACTTCTGTAAAGCCAGAGTTGTTTACTTAGGTTATGTGGTAGGCCATTGTCAAGTTTCTCCAATTCAAGCCAAAGTTGAATTATCCAACTCCTACCAACAAAAAAAGTTTGATGAGTTTTTTGGGAATGGCTGATTACTACTGGAAGTTTTGTAAAAATTTTGTTGACATCACTGTATCATTAACAAACCTTTTGAGAAAAAAATCAATAGTTCAAATGGTCTGAAACATCTCAATCTGCTTTTGAAAAGGTCAAATCTTTGTTGTGCACTTACCCTGTATTGATGGCACCTGACTTTGATAAGCCTTTCTTTCGCATTAACTGTTGTTGCCAGCGATTGTGATGCTGGTGCTATTCTATTACAATCAGACGACAAAGGTATTGAACACCCTGTTTGTTATTTTTCTAAAAAGTTTAACTGTCACCAAAAAAAATATTCTACTGTAGAAAAAGAAACATTGGCTCTAATGTTAGCTTTAGAACATTTCAATGTGTATGTGTCTACATCACAACAACCTATTCTTATTTACACTGATCATAACCCATTGACGTTTTTGAACCAAATGAAGGGCCAAAACATAAGACTGTTAAATTGTAGTTTATCATTACAAGAGTATGATTTGAAGATAATCCATGTCAAAGGAGTTGATACTATTTGTGCTAATGCACTTTTACGTGCTATGTAATTTTATGATCATAAGGTTATGTACTGTTGTATACTGTCATGATTATTGAATTGGTATAGTTCTTTGATAATGTAATGTTCTCAATGTATATGAATATATATAATATCTTAGTTAAAAATTGCCTAACACCAATTTTTAATACTCTAACGAGGGAGTTGTGACGGATTTATTATTCTATATTTATTTTAATATCGATATTTATTTAAACTAAATTTATATTTAGAAATGTACATAACTTATACAGTTAAATATGTATTGTGAAACTCCCGCCTATTCTCTAATGTTGTAGAAGATTCTGGAGTGTAAGAATCAACAATATATGTGTGTGTACGTAAACGCCAGTATAGCTTTGTATTGTTACGTAATCTGAATTTTCGAGAAACTCTTCACACATCTATAATATAACCAACGCGACGCGCCTAAAAACAGCATCTGTTATTGGGTTGCTGTAAACTTCGTAAGCTATAACTGTGATTAACGCTTATTAATTGGGAACTTCAGATATTTGACCAGGAACGTTTATAAATTTCGAACATTACAAATCATTCAACTTCAGTGGATTCACATCGGACATTAGTACTTTTACGAAAACATTACCTAACGTCATCGGTGGAAAATCGACCTGTAATCGGCGTGTTGATCAGCGAAAACTACAGGGCTAGCTAGCTCCCTATTAAGTGAATTGTACCTAAGTCAACTCAAAATTAACTAACTCATCGTGAACCCTTGATAAGTCATGAAGGAACTTCAGACTAGAAAGAAGACTTTGTATTGCTTGTAACTTTGTAAAACATTTGTATATAACTCATTGTTTGTAGTAGCTGCTTGTAATAACTGTTATTGTAAATTGTATTATTGTTTGTATATTAAAACATATTTGTATAAAACAAAGAAAACTGGGTGTATCAATCTTGTTGGCAAATATCATAAATTGAAGATATGTCGGCATTTATTTAACTACTAAATGTAAATTACAATCTAACTCCGTTTCAGACCATTCGAAATTGTAATACGTAACAATATTAATGTAGAAAGGATAAAACAGACGTGAACAAAGCAAATGCATGTTAAATACATCAGTAGACGCTCTTAACTCTTGAATGATAAAACAATACTTATTAATGTAGAAAGGATAAAAAGACGTGAACAAAGATAATACAAGTGAAATACATCAGTAGACGCTCTTAACCCTTGAATAGGAAAAGAATACATTTACTTGAATAATAAAACAATACACTTACTTGAATAATAAAACAATACATTTACTTGGATAATAAAACAATACACTTACTTGAATAATAAAACAATACATTTACTTGAATAATAAAACAATACACTTACTTGAATAATAAGACAATACAGTTATTAACGTAGAAAGGATAAAAAAGACGTGAACAAAGCTAGTACTTGTTAAATACATCAGTAGACGTTCTTAATTCTTGAATAATAAAACAATACTTATTAATGTATAAAGGATAAAAAAGAGTGAACAAAGCTAATACATGTTAAATACATCAGTAGACGCTCTTAACTCTAGAATAATAAAACAATTCACTTATTAATGTACAAAGGGTAAAGAAAGACGCGAACGAAGCTAATACATGTTAAATACACCAGTAGACGCTCTTAACATCGTGAATAATAAAATAATAGGTTTATTAATGTACAAAGGGTAAAGAAAGACGCGAACGAAGCTAATACATGTTAAATACACCAGTAGACGCTCTTAACATCGTGAATAATAAAATAATAGGTTTATTAATGTACAAAGGGTAAAGAAAGACGCGAACGAAGCTAATACATGTTAAATACACCAGTAGACGCTCTTAACATCGTGAATAATAAAATAATAGGTTTATTAATGTACAAAGGGTAAAGAAAGACGCGAACGAAGCTAATACGTGTTAAATACATCAGTAGACGCTCTTAACATCATGAATAATTAAAAAATAGGTTTATTAATGTAGAAAGGAGAGAAAAAAGTCGTTAACAACGTTAATACATGTTAAATACATCAGTAGACGCTCTCATCATGAATAATAAAATAATAGGTTTATTAATGTAGAAAGGAAAGAAAAAAGTCGTTAACAAAGCTAATACATGTTAAATACATCAGTAGACACTCTTATCTCTTGAATAATAAAACAATACACTTACTTGAATAATAAAACAATACACTTACTTGAATAATAAAACAATACACTTACTTGAATAATAAAATAATACAGTTATTAATGTAGAAAGGATAAAACAGACGTGAACAAAGCTAATAGATGTTAAATACATCAGTAGACGTTCTTAGCTCTTGAATAATAAAACGATACACTTATTAATGTAGAAAGGATAACAAACAGACGTGAACAAAGCCCTTTCTAAGCAGTCATTTGTTATTGTAACCATTGGTTCTGGAAATTCCAAAAAACAAAACTTTAGTTTAGCAAAAACTCATGTTTCAAAATAGCCAGCTTGTATAACTTCAAAAACGTCGGTTTGTTCATTTCTAGCGACAAATCGAATCTGACTAAATCACTACCTGAAAGCCAGGTAGATAGTTAGATAAAAAATCCTATATCTATACAACCTGTGCATTTTTTCATGCAATTAATCAGCGTTGTTTTTTTTCCTTAATTTCAATACATATTGGTTATGTAAATTTATATATAACTTACTACAAATTACCACTTCGTATATATACTTCCAAGCTTGACTATAAGTTAACGTTCGACTCCTGATACGGAGAGATAGAGAAGATCTGCTATACATATAACTAGAAATGAGTCGTACAGACTCTTGTGTCTTGTGCTCTATGATTGAAATGACTCCGACATACAACCTACATTCGCAAGTGCGCGTAATAAGCTACTGCCCCTACTTTCGGTCTCACAGTATTCTGAAATTTAACAGCATCTTTACAAGTGTGGTCGTTCACCTCTCTAGCTATCGACGTCAAGCTTGAAGAATTTGTTCATGACCTTGGCGATTGGACCCTACTGATCCGCAGAAAAAAAGAACTGACGGGTGGATAGAGTCGGATTAAATAGCTTATATATATGAAATGCTATTGTATGACATATTTTACAAGTTCGCTAGTGCATGGTAGATTTAGCATTTGGGAAGCCTCTTTTCAACTCCTCTAAGTCAGGAGGTTGAAAGTTAAAAGTAGATACGAAGTTGGAAGGAAAGGTAAGTAGGACTTAGAAATGATTTCTTCACTTGTGTTTGTTCTTTGTTTGTCTATATTTGAAGCAAGTAAAAGAAACTTGTCATGTGCCGATGTTCAGATATTTCTTTTTTTGTAAACTTGTAAACCAAAACTGTAAAAATTTTCAAAAAAATATTCGATTTCCTTATATAATTGTTTTCCTTACATGGACAAAACGATCATTTAAGGAACAACCAGACAAATCCACCCAGATATAATTTATTTCCTTGACGTTTAGAGTGTTATGAAGCCATTTAAATCCAATAAGTACAAAATTGTCATATGCAACCAGAAACTATTATTTCTCTTGATGTTTTGTAGTTGTCCACCGGTGGGACAGCGCTAAATTTTGGCGTTAGATTCCCCTCGGTTGACACAGCAGATAGCCCGGTGTGGCTTTGTTATAAGAAAACACACAGTTTGGTAGTTACCATAGCTAGTTGGCCATTTATTTTCGAAACAAACAATTTATCAAATGCAAATGTAAATTTTATAACAGAAACCTAACATATCAAATAAACTTATCTATTTCTTTTAGCGTACTACGTTTGTATGTTAATTAATTGTCTATACATGACTATCAAATTTGTCAACAAATAACATAGATCAAACACCAAACTTCTAAAAAAATAAAAAAAGAACCAGCGTTTACCTGTTAAATCAATCTTTGTTTACAAAGGACTGGCCTATAGAGAACTAATCAAATATCAAGCTTATTAAGATTTCAATGTTTAATTAAAAAAAAAAAAAGAGAAAAGAAATAGCCCTGAAAATTCTTGTAGATCGTATGAGATCATTTGTCTGTCTACTAAACTTACGTAGTAGCGGGTTATGTTCGAGCAGCAGGTGGTTAGGACGCTTGAGTAGCAATCTGAGGGTCGCGGGTTCGAATCCCCGTCCCACCAAACATGCTCGTCCTTTCAGCCGTGGGGGCATTATAATGTGATGGTCAGTCCCACAATTCGTTAGCATTCGTTGGTGGTCGGTGGTCTTTCACTGCTAAATTACGGACGACTAGCGCAGATAGCCCTCGTGTAGCTTTGCGCAAAATTCAAACCAAACAAGTTCGATCAGAGCTAACATTGATTTTTAATTAGTCCCGAACACAAACCATTACATTATTAATGGTTTCCTTTAAGTGTAAAGTCTAACTACATAATCATTTCCTTACCTATAAGTCTATCTATATGTTTTACACTAAGTCCATTAACTACAAACATCAGTTGGTAGAACAACCGACCATAACGTACTCTATCTATAATGAAGAGTGTCAGCTTGCTACGAGTTGTATACATTGAAGCGCATACTTCTGATGCTCAAGTTGAAATTATTTTAAGCAGGATTAGAATAAATTAATAAATTTCCTGTGTCGAAAATGTTAATTAGATCTCAAATCGGGCAAGAGATGACGGAGCTATGAGCTAAAAGTTTGTACTTGAAAAACTCAGAGCCATTTTTTGAGCCGCTATGCCGCGGCTAAAAACTAGGGACCTTAAAACAGAATCAACAAGAGCACAGCTCCTCACTCTTCCGGTTCCTGAGGACACTAGCATTATCAATCACATATCTAAAGATCAAATGATGCATCCCTAGGGAGTAGATATCGTCGACATCTAGGGAAACCAAGTCTCACGTGGAGTACGGAGTTCGAATTTGCCACAAACTAACGTCCCCATGCGCGTAACGTTTCCCTGCAAGCATAAGTTCCCCAGTTTACCGAAGACTATTCTAAACCAGATCATATCGCTTTCACTCTACCTGCTGTGTTAAAGCTCACCTTTGGATCGTATTATCATCAATGTGGTGAGTACAGCCTGACCCTTTTTAGCTACTGTTTATTACAGATAATATGCCCTTCAGACCCTTAATCACACCCATCTCTTAAAGTCGAAAAACACTCTTCACGTAAACGATTGTAATTTTTTACTTTTAGATTTGTAAAGGTAAAGATAAAATGTAGTGTCAGTTAGCGGTGTTCAGGTGAGATACAAGAACATATTGTAATTGTTTGTTTTGCTAAAGCTTTCACTTGATGCTTATACTAAATATGATTCTGTAATACACATCAAAGAATTATGGGTTCTACTAAACGAAACGGCGTATATATATATATACTGGAGAAGAAGTTTCCTATTCGTTTCTGTGACATTTTTGTGGTTAACAAGATAAAGCTTCTGTAATCTCAAATGGCTATCAATTTGTTAGAGAAAGGTATACAAAATCCCAAGTTCACAGCTTTCTCACACAACTCTTTTCATGTGGTAGGAATGACCCAGTTTCTACTGGCATGGACAGGAACATGATCCTTTAAAAACAAATCGAAATCTAATGATAATTTCTTACAAACACCGAAGACGACGGCCCTACAGCGTTGCGATCGGTTTTAAAAGAGGCTGATATACAACCCTGAGGCCACTAAATGTTATCGTCAGTTCACTTAACATGATGATTTTCTAACGAAAGATACAAATAGATTTTGTAGGACGTACGAGAAGATTATGGAATGATGGGGAGAGGCAAATAATTAACTGTTATTAAGTTAAATTAATTAGTCCTTTCCAGAAAGTTACTATATCACAAATAATATGCACAAACCAACCTTTCCAGAAAGTTACTACATCACAAATAATAAGCACAAACCAACTTTTCCAGAAATTACTATATTACAAATAATAAGCACAAACCAATCTTTCCAGAAAGTTACTACATCACAAATAATATGGACAATCGAATCTTTCCAGGCAGTTAATATATTGCAAATAGCAAGCATTGTGCAATTATTTCCGGAATGTTACTATATTACAAATAATAAGCAACATATATAGTTGTATTCTTACCCTGATGTATCAAATTTAGGTATACATATATAGTTGTATTCTTACCCTGAATGTATCAAATTTAATATTTAAAGTAAAATAACTTTCTGGAAAGGTTGCACTATGCTTATTATTTGTAATTAACTTTCTGGAAAGGTTAGATTGATACCTAAATTTGATACATCAGGGTAAGAATACAACTATATATATATACCTAAATTTGATACATTCAGGGTAAGAATACAACTATATATATTCCTAAATTTGATACATTCAGGGTAAGAATACGACTATATGTCGTATATGAAGTTCATACTTGGACGTAAAAATTTGTCACGATATTCGATATTTGTACTTAAAATGCACTACAATGCATATTACCCTTTTACAAGTAATAAGTAAATGTTCATGTTTAAATAGCTGGTAAAGTTTGAATGTCGTTTGCAGGCTTGAAAATACAATAGAAACAAAGGTTTCATGGGCTTTCTCAGACTCTCAATCTTGTTGGGTTTTTTTTTTCAAACAAAAACCGTATTCGAATGAGACAATAATAACTATTGAGCCATCTACTCTCCAATTGGTGGCGCTTGAACTAAGTTTGTGCAGTGCTTATTATATTCGCTAGAAACCGGATTTCGATACACGCGGTGGGCACAGCACATATAGCCCGTTGTGTAGCTTTGTGCTTAACTACAAACAAACAAACTTATTATATCCCTCCCCCCATATGTATATATCACAAAACGTAGGTAAGTGTTTTCTAAAACTTATTTCTCGCGGATAATTAAACTATCATCTTGATATCGACATAAGAAGGAATTTTTAATTTATCTCTTAAAGTCCGTAATGTCAAAATTTAGTCAAACGGTGATGTGATGTACGTTAAAATTTAGTTAAACGGTGATTAATGTGATGTACGTTAGAATTTAGTTTTAATGTGATGTATGTTAAAATTTAGTTAAACGGTGATGTGATGTATGTTAAAATTTAGTTAAACGATGATGTGATGTATGTTAAAATTTAGTTAAACGGTGATGTGATGTACGTTAGAATTTAGTTAAAAGGTGATGTGATGTACGCTAGAATTTAGTTAAAAGGTGATGTGATGTATGTTAAAATTTAGTTAAAAGGTGATAAGACTTTCAAGGATTCTTTATGGTCCACTATAAATTTCTTTGGACTGAAGAAAATGTCCTTAGTTAAACGATGATGTGATGTATGTTAAAATTTAGTTAAACGGTGATGTGATGTACGTTAGAATTTAGTTAAAAGGTGATGTGATGTACGTTAGAATTTAGTTAAAAGGTGATGTGATGTATGTTAAAATTTAGTTAAAAGGTGATAAGACTTTCAAGGATTCTTTATGGTCCACTATAAATTTCTTTGGACTGAAGAAAATGTCCTTAGTTAAAAGGTGATGTGATGTATGTTGAAATTCCACGTCATTTCATTACTTCAACGACAACGAAATAATTGTTCTCTTCTTCTTATTTCATAAAATTAAAAATTGACTTTACTTTCTTGAAGGCCAAATGGAAGTTCTTGAAGCGAACTTTATCAGAATCTAGATTCTTTACGGGATCTGAGAGGGTCAGGTTCTATGCTATATGAAAGGTTTGGCTTGTTTTGAAATTCGCGCAAAGCTATACAAGGGCTAGCCGTCCCTAATTTAGTAGTGATAGACTAGAGGGAAGGCAGCTAGTCAACACAACCCACCGCCAACTCTTAGGCTACTCTTTTACCAACGAATAATGGGATTGACCGTCACGTTTTTACGTCCCAAGACTGAAAGGGCGAGCATACTCGGTGTGTTGGGGATTCGAACCCGTGATCCGTAAATTGCCGCAATCACCAGACTATTAGTGTGAACTGAAAAGCGTCATCATCGCGATCTTGCAAGTTTTGTAAATTAAGACGTTTCACACAGTAAACACTATCAAACGAAACAACGAAAGTTTCTCAAACTACCACTTCTACAACAAGTGATTAACACTTGTAATTTGTGATATAATGATGATATACTATCTGGAACAAAGACAAAACGCTGACGCATGCAATGACCTTATAGCCAGTGATTTGTTTTGTAAAGTTACCTTTTTTTGTTGGCGCTGCATACGCCTCTTACAGTTACAGAGTCTAATGTTTGTCTGACTTACACATTTGACCAAGTTGATTTATTACGTCTCGTCTAACCAAAATACATTATTTATATACTTTTTATTTAACTTAGTGGATAATTATGAACTGTATTTATTAACTAACTTTGAATGTAATCTGAGAAAATATTACACTAACACCGGTCTAATTTTGAATGCTGTTTTATTTAACATCCACAGAGCCAGACTGCTGTAAACTGAAGCATGAACATAATTACTTCTGTGTATAGCATTCGTCTATTAGGCAGATTTTGTTAAACAAGACCGATGTCTGTAGGTTT
>NW_013667123.1:11944-17861 GCF_000517525.1 Limulus polyphemus
AAACCTACAGACATCGGTCTTGTTTAACAAAATCTGCCTACAAGAAAATCTGTCAACAAAGTACACCAACATTCGTCTATTATGAATGCTATCATGGAGCCTTACTGACAAATCATACTTTAGACCGAAGATAAGGCTCTCAGTAATTCTTTGGGGTCCTATATACGATACTTTGGATTGAATACATATATATATATATCCCTAGATATTCCTTAGTGACCACTGCACGTTAGTTGTGACTGAGGATAAGACTCTCAAGGATTCTTTATGGTCCACTATACATTTCTTTGGACTGAAGAAAATATCCTTAGATACTTCTCAGTGATCAGTACATATTACTTTAGACTTAAGATTGTGTTCTTGGATATGTTTGACTACCATGCGTTAGTCTAGTCTCAACCATCAACCACATTTTTTCGTACATCCATATACGCTAGCCTTCCCGTACCTGATGTTTCAAAATATGCAAGATGTCGTTGAAGCGGGAAAAAATGTTGATCACAGTATCGTTTCGAGAGGAAAAAAAAGAGAAAGAAGAAAAGGTGAAATAAAACCCCCAAACCTCCTGGCTTGTTCTTATATCTCTCATACACATGATATTCTGGCTTTGGTGGCTGATATAAATCTCAAACGTGTGCAATAGAATAAAAACTACCCAACCTACCTCACCGCAGGCTCCGTCTCTGATTACCTGCCATCAATAGAAAATTCAGGGGGACGCACGTGCCTTTGTTGGTTCTGCACAAAGAATGACTGAGTTTGTTTGTTCTGCTGCAGCACAAAACCCTCCCGGTTTGAGACGAAACTAAGAGCCTCACGTCTGGAATTCTAAGATCGCTATTTAAAAAAATATATAACCTCATTTCAAAATCTAAAAATCGATGGGTATTCAAAAAAATTCCGATGATATAATAAATTACCTTAGTACTGACACTTAAACCATTTATATAATTAACTCAAGATCAATTACTATATGTATATCAAAACATTCCAAAACAAATACAATTCAAGTAAAAGAAATATAAAAAATTATAAAAGATATTACTAATATTTTTTATTTTCGTTTATACAGAGAGTTAAGCACAGATGCGAACTGTTGCGCCACAGGCGACATGTTAAACAGCTATATATTTGGCTCACGACATATTCCTGACCGTTTGCCAATGCAATGCCACTGAGACTGACTTATAGATGGCGAAAGTTGTAATATTGTTTAGGAAGGATATTCCTAAAGAAATATTGCAAAATTGAACACTTTGGACTAAGAAACTGTCAGTATTTTCCATGAAAACGAAAAACCCTTGTACAGCACGGCGTTTACGACGGGAAAATGGTCCAAATTCGCGCCAAGCGAATCCAGAGCAGTGAATCCACAATGGAAGATTATGGTTACGAAAGAGAACCCTCTGACACAAGAAAGTCACTGTGATTAAGCTGGACATATTTCACTGTACAATCAACAAGATAATAAAAAAAGGATTTGACGATGAAGAAGGCTCAGAAGACTTTAGTTCACAAGTTTCCAGCCATTCCTCGAAGTGAGCGACTGTTTTCGTGAGAAAGATGATGGAAATAACTGGAATCACAGCAATCCCATTTAATCACAAAACTGTAAAGCCTTCCGATGCAGCTCAAATGGACTTTTGTGTCTTTGGCCTTCTTAAGCCTAGTATTGGAAGCAAATATTTAGATATAGTGAAGGGTCTGTTAAAAGTGATTATTTGGTTTGGATATTAGTGCAAAACTATACAAGGGTTATTTAACCTAGCCGTTTCTAGTTTGAACTATAGATTAGAGGGAAGGCAGCTGGTCAACAATAGCATCTACTGCCTACTCTTGGGGTAATCTAATTCAATAGTAAGATTTAACCACACTCTTATAACACACTCATGACCCACCTGTGAAAAGAGTATCAAGACGTGCGGTCTAAAATTGGGTTCGTTGAACTAGACATAGACTTGTTATAGTAGTGGATAGTCATGGTCGTCAGTCTGATCACAGCCGACAATGAAATAATTAGTCCTAAGGGCAGCACGAGACCCAGAATATCATTTTTATAATATATTAGGTTATAAATCAGCATGTGTAAAAAGTGAATCGCCCACACCCATACATATTTATATAAAGTTATACCAACTGTAAAAAAAATTAGAATTTATAAAAATATGCAAGAGTTGGGTTCTACTATCAGTCACTGTTTATCACAAGGAAGACACAACAATTAACAAATATAGTCTGTTGAAGCATTGCGCTGAATTTTGATGGGGAACTTTTGCCCAAATTTGAAAGAGTTGTAGATGGATAATAAACAGGTCCAAAACTTTCGAGGAAAGGAAACACCCAGCTCTTAAAAACTACATAACGAGAATGATTCTGTTTTTGTTTTTAAGATTAGCTAGTCAGTGTTTAGAAAATTAGAAAAGTAACGACCATTATATACCAAAAAAATTCTAAGCATTCACATCGGAGTATATAATGAAGCCATCCAGCGCTTACTAAAACACCAAGGTATTCATACAAAACATAAATACACCTATTCTAAAAAAATCGTCAAGTAGTTATTTAAGCACTCTATTAGTAGTACAAAACTAGTCAGAGAAATATTAACTGGCGAATCAGACAATGTTAATGTGGTCAAATACAGAAACATACTCAAACAGAAGTTACTATAACAGTAATGGCGGAGCGTAAGTAGTCGGACAGAATTAAATACTAGAGAAAAGTTACAACAATAATGAAGAAGTACAAACGTAGTCAAACAGACCGTTGTTAAGCACCCAGTCAATAGAGTTAAACCCCTGATGCATAAGCGGAATTTTGCATTCAATGTCCATCAGAGGACAGATTTTTTTTTCTAGTTACAATGTCCATTCTGTAACGTCCCACAAGTAGATATGCACGTTGCTTATTAAATAACTCACTAGTTTGAGGCACAAGAAACTTAGAAAAACATTTGAAACTGTTGATTTAATCCTTTCGAACATTATATTTATAATGTGTGGCTGAACAAACTGTAAAATACGATGTGTCTAATTTTGTACTAAGTATTCAAATGATGGTGTAAAGAAAAAATAGTCTGGAGAAATTTGCTTTACGTCCGTCTAGACAGAACGTACAGATATTAGAATGAATAAAGTGTTCTAATGTATAATTTAAACACTGGAACTCCATGAAGACTTTCAGTCTTAAGCACGGGATGAAACCCCACAAGAAGACGTCTTTTTCAACAAATAGATATCCTATTTCTCATATTTTTATTAGAAATAAGAATAATTTCTGAGCATCCACAAACTGAAAAAATTGAAATGTAGCTTTTTTTTTTAATTTTACGAATATCTACAGAGTTCTTTAAAGCAATTTTGTGAACCGTAGTACCTACGAGTTAATAATATAATTGAACATCATCATTATAAAAATGGGCCACAGTAACTACCGTTAACCGCAAGGGGGACGTCCATCTTGTGCTGGCATGTACAACTAGCTGAAATTATTTGTCGGGACTTCGGAAATGCAAATAAGGTTATAATGTGCCATAAGGTTGGAGATATATTGCGTGAGTTTTGGCAATACTTTTATAACTTGAAGAATTTACAAACAAACAAAAGAACAGAAAATAGGAACAATTATGTAATTTGTTTGCGTCGATGATTTAGATTTGTTAGGCCTAAGGGGTTTTAAATTGCATTGGAGAAGGTTACTGAATATATTTCGCAAATGAAGACAAGAAATTATTTTTTTAGTTGGATTGGCGAATAAAGATTTGTGTGCGTATTTTGAATGAAAACACAAGAAAATATGCTTTTTAAGAAAGAATTAACGTGCTCAAGATGATTGTTATGAGCGATCTTGGCTTATAGCCTAGACTCACGTACCGTTATTATTTACGTGCATTGCATTTGTTTCTATATTTTAGCTCACGCCAACAGCACTTAAACTGTCAAAGGGTACATTTCCATCCTAAACTTGGTATTGAACGGTGAAAATAAAAACTGAGACCTTGTAATAATAACATCAACGGCGTATTTTTAATAAGACATCACCTGTTATTTGAATGATGCGTAACGACTCGAATTCACCATTAAATTAGAATAACTTAAAGTTGTAATAACGTTCGAAGCTTCAATGTAGTATTATTTTAGATTTATTTGAAAAGTATCCTTTGAAAGTTCACTTTTAGTCTATTTTATTCTTGGTGGAACATGAAAAAACAACAAACAAACAAAGAAATCCAAACTAAAACGATATGAAAAAAACAAAAAACTCCTAAACAGGTATGCATAGTATACGAATAATACGAGAAATGAAACATTGTTAGTTGAACAAGTAGAGAGATAAAGCCACGCCTGACTATTGTTGTCTACTGTGACACAATTTTATTCTCATTTTGCTATTTTATATAATGATAACAGTAAATATTATTACAAGAGCGGTCAAGCGGTGTAACTTCATCATATATAGGAATGTTCCTCACAGACGAGGTTCCCACACGCGAGCCAGACGTTTTCTGTTGTCTCTCGCTGTTCATGCTCCAGTAGCAAAAATAGAGATATGATACGCACGTAATAATGCCCTAGATAGCTCACTGTATTGACGACTACTCCGGCCATCTGTTGCCCGTAGACATGCTCGCTTGTCTGCCCGCCGTCCGTTGTTCGCCAACAGGTACAAACCTCTCATTCTCACCCTAGGGCCCTTTTTGTGTGACCCAACTGAGTGGTCTCTGACTTTGGGAATGTTGCCATGCGCTCGGCTCCAAAGCGTCATGTGCATTAGCTCCCGCCAGTTTGCTGTGGAATCACAAATGAAGAAAAAAATATGTTCGCACACCGTTCCGAGATACAGAAAATGTTCCCAGGTGATTACAATACGATTTTTATGCAAACTGCACGCATGATAATTTACTTTGTACAAGGTATTCACTTTTTTTTTTAACGATGCAATTGTGAAACACCGCATCTGCAAAAAGGTAAATAACACTGGTGAAAGATAACGTTATTGGTAATAAATCCAAAAGAAGCAAATATTTATGAAAAACCACTCCCTCTGTATACACCCTCTACACAAATTAATATGTTATTTGTAAATAAAATTGGTTTAACACGTGGCCCATAACATATTATTTAATAGTGTTAGCACATTTCTGGTAAATTCTGCTTGAATGTATTTATTATGTAAAAATGATTTAACACATATCGCTATCTGCAATATCAATACACTTGGATTTTTGATGTTAGAGAAACCTCGTCTCTATACGTAGCAAATGAGGTACTTAATACTATTATTTAATATGTATGACCGTGTTTGTTCAATTAATTGACTGTTTGAAATTTCGCACAAAGCTACACGAGAGCTATCTAATTTAGCAGTGAAAGACTAGAGGGAAGTCAGCTAGGCATCACCACCCACAGCCAACTCTTGGGCTAGCCTTTTACCAACGAATAGTGGGATTGACCGTCACATAATAATGCCCACACGCCTGAAAGGACGAGCATGTTTGGTAGAACGGGGATTCGAACCCGCGACCCTCAGATTACGAGTCAAACGCCCTAACCACCTGGCCATACCAGGCCTGTTTGTTCAAAAGACATCACTCATAGGTGAAATATCGCCAAAATATAGATCTTTTTAATGGATAACTCTAAGTTTGTTTGTTTTTTTACTAAAGGACTTCTCGTGTGCTGAAACTTTTGACAGGATATCAAAGTTTATATTAAAGAAAGTTAATCAAAACACAGTAAATTTACTCAGTTCAACACATTTGAAAACTATTGTGAGTCAGGTGATCATTATAATGAAAGGCGCTCTCAGTGATTATCCAAACGGCCACTACTAAGAACATTTTTCTTTTGGGTAGATTATTTAAAAAGTTAAAGAGTTTAATCGAAATGTGTATTGTCTCCATTATAATTGAAATGTG
>NW_013667123.1:18575-20500 GCF_000517525.1 Limulus polyphemus
CCCATTAAGATGGTGTTGCAGCGAACGAAAAAGATGGTAATTTGATGGTGCCATATCTGGAGAATATAATGGGTGGGGGAGAACTTCTGTAATATTGTATTGAGTCAAACGTGCCACATGTGTGTGTGCATTGTCTTGGAGAAGAACACCTTTCCAATTGACGAGTGAAGGGCGTTTTTGATGAAGGGATTGATTTAAAGTTGATGAAACAACTTTTCTATTATTACCACTTGATGAAATAACATCTTCTATTACAAGTTGATGAAACAACGTTATGTATAGTAATGATACATAACGTTGTTTCATCAGCCGATAATAATAGAGAAGTTGTTTCATCAACTAGTAATGATACATAACGTTGTTTCATCAGCTGATAATAATAGAGAAGTTGTTTCATCAACTGGTAATGATACATAACGTTGTTTCATCAGCTGATAATAATAGAGAAGTTATTTCATCAACTAGTAATGATACATAACGTTGTTTCATCAACTGGTAATGTGGGTATTGTCTCCATTATAATTGAAATGGGTATTGTCTCCATTATAATTGAAATGGGTATCACTTAAACTATTATTCCATATCAAATGTAAGTTTTATTCTTAACTTTACCTAATGGTAGAAATAAATTTGTTAGAAAGGATGATAACTTATCATTTACTTATAATTGTTTTTACTTTTAACACAAGAACAAGAAAAAAGACGTTTTTTTGTAACAATGAAAGATAAACTTTTAACCAGATATTTCAGTTTTTAGTTTCAGGGTTAGTTACTACACTGTTAGCTTGGCGTATATTCAATTACAACCTGTTAATGGGTGAGTTCATCTGAAGGCTGAAATATCGTTTTTGTTTCTACTGTTAATAAGATAACTTATAGTAGAAGACACGTTAACTTTGTATATCTGTCAGTACTGTGCTATTTCCTACCCTCGACGTCCTTAAATAAACAGGAGTTTGTGTCCAAATGCCCACCTTTTACACCAGAAAACAATGTTGCATATGTCACGCATCATGTACACAAAGCTGTACTACTGCATACACGCCCAGTATTGAATACATAACCCGCATTTGTTACAAGCAGGAGATTTGCAAAGGTGAAATTTTCAACATACCACATCATATAATACAGGACAATACCAATCAACACACCACAAGTTTGATACGGGAGTGAGAAACGCGCAAAAGGGAGTTTCTGAAACGCTCGTCACCCAACATGTCACTGTAGTCTACATTTTTCTCTATGACAGTTGAATACCCTTTCCTTGCCAAGGATATATTCTTAGCAACGATCGTTCCATGTCCCTCACGCTGTCAAAATATTGTATGACTACATCCTTTTACGTAACTTTGCACAAATATAACATCCAAACTGCATGTTACGTTTCTTTTATTTATCTTGCACTTTTCCGTGTAATGTTTCATCCATGCATTAAAATTAAAGCTTTCAATTGTTTTTCACTTGACATTTTGCGTACTGCTGACTCAAACCTTACGTTTCCTCAATTGGTAATAATAAAGAAGTTGTTTCATCAACTGGTAATGATATATAACGTTGTTTCATCAACTGGTAATGATATATAACGTTGTTTCATCAACTGGTAATAATAGAGAAGTTGTTTCATCAACTGGTAATAATAGAGAAGTTGTTTCATCAACTGGTAATAATAGAGAAGTTGTTTCGTCAACTAGTAATGATACATAACGTTCTTTCATCAGCCGATAATAATAGAGAAGTTGTTTCATCAACTGGTAATAATAGAGAAGTTGTTTCATCTACTAGTAATGATACATAACGTTGTTTCATCAGCTGATAATAATAGAGAAGTTGTTTCATCAGCTGATAATAATAGAGAAGTTGTTTCATCAACTTTTCAATTATAATGGAGACAATACACATTTCAATTATAATGGAGACAATACCCA
>NW_013667123.1:21343-26397 GCF_000517525.1 Limulus polyphemus
TTATTTCGAACTCCTCAATCCACAGCGAACTGTTAATGCAGAGATCTATAGTCAGCAACTGTCTCAACGCAAGATTATGGAGTTCGGTTGGGAAGTTCTCCCCCACCCATCATATTCTCCAGATGTGGCACTATCAGGTTACCATCTTTTTTCATTTGCTGCAACACAATCTTAATGGGAAAACGTATGTAAATGTGAAAGGTGTTAAAGAGGACATCGACACGGTTTTTGCTTCAAAGCCAAGTGATTTCTTTAATCAGGAAATTAATAACTTGTTGTTATCGGTGATGCTTTTCCATCTTACAATTGGAGAATATTTCATTTAATAAATGTTTTGTTTTGATATATATGTTGTTCGGGTTTTTTCATCTAAAGAAAAGCAATATTAATTTCTTGACGATCTAATATGTGGCCTAGTTTCCAGACGGAGATCTTTCTTGGTACAAGGGGATGATTTTTGTTGATGACCATTGTGTTGATGGATTCTTACATATTTTACAAGATTTTGTACTTTGTTTATCATTGCAGGTGTACGAAAATTGCAGGTCTCTCTCTCTTTCTAGATAGCCCAAGGGCCCCAAGTTAATCCATTTTCCGTTGTTTTCCAATACCATTAAGTATAAGGAATATCCTGCTCTTAGAAATTCTAACCCCCGATCTTAACACATCTTTACGATCTGAGTGTTCAATGTTTTGCGCCGGAAAGCACTGTTATATACCCTACAGTGCCTACATGTTCTGTGGCATCACACTACCTACAAAACGCCAAACAATGTCAAAATGTAGTTCTGATACATTAAGTTCCACTGCAACTTTATATTGTTGTGGTTGTCATGTGGCTTATTTATATATTAAAATATTTTAATATAACATACTTAACCATGTACTTGTATTTTTGTTCAAAGCTACTCAACGACTACTTGTAAATAGTCGTGCCTAATTTTCAGCTGAGCAATTAGAGGGAAAGCAGATAGCAGACAACAGCCCCCACCGTTAACTCATCTTTTCTGACTGAATGGTGGGATATGACTGTTAATCTAACAGCCCAAAAGCACGTAATGTGTTTTTTTCGACAGCGAGACGCGATCCTTGAACTCTCGAATTCATAGTCAGATCAGGCTAACTGCCTAGACACACCTGGCCAGATACAAACATGAGATGTTCGAAGAACATAAACGTCAAAACTATGAATCGTACCTCACCTGATAGGTGAAAAGCAAAGAGCTGAATCTTTTATTTGATAATACACGACTTTGAATTTGTTCATACGGAAGCTGTTCAATATATACGCATTATTAAGTCTCGAGTAACTTATTTACTCTAGAGTAAATAATAATTTTACTTACTCTTACAAGTAATTTATAATAACTGTATTAATTAATGTGAGATAGGTTAACTGGCCATTTGAGTGAAAGGCATCAGGCCTGCTGGTTATGAACTGACCTGCCAAGCCAGCTTAACATTAACTATGATGCTTATAGATTAAGAACATTAAAGTGTTATTTGTTGTTGTTTTTTTGTATTGAAAGAGAACTCAAGAAAATCTGACTAGTCGGACTATAGCCACAAGAACATTAAAGTGTTATTTGTTGTTGTTTTTTGTATTGAAAGAGAACTCAAGAAAATCTGACTAGTCTGACTATAGCCACAACAAAGACTTCCTTTATTATTCAAATCAGATCACTCTCCATCCGCCCACCATCGTTCACACTAACATATATACCAGTAATAGTAAAGATAAAATATCGAAAAGACGCTTAAAAAGTAGTTGCAGACGCACGCGCAGGTGTTCGCACACTAGTGGCACGAGAAAGACGCGTGGGTTACCGTATCCAAGGGATTAGCGCATTTTCTTGCTAATGTTTTCAAGTCAAGGTTAAAAAAGAGGTGATGATGGGTATCAGACTCCTGCGGATTTGATGGGTCGTTAGTGTACACTCCTGCGGATGTGATGGGTCGTTAGTGTACAGAGGATTTATCCAAACAGAAAAAGCTAGGATTTTTTTTTTAACGTATTACAATTTTACAAGTTTGTTTGAGAAGTAGCCACCATTTTGTATTTAATAACTAAGAAGGGTGGCTGACCCACCCCATCCCCTACCAAAAAAGAAGAAGAAGATTAAATCTCAGTTCGGTGTCGATACAGCTGTTATGTTATACTTGTGTTTGTAAGTAAATTCAATCAAATGAAATTTTGTTATATAAAACCGCCTAAGAGTGCAAATAAAAATATTATTCATTTGTGTATAATTATGTGAAATAATCTATCTTAAAAGTCGAGTATAGCAGTCCGGAACAGAGCTTTTTATAGATCTTTGATTAATAGTCATATAGAATTATCTAGATTGTAGTAATATCAAATAGCTGGAACACAGTCCTGTAAAATTCTCTGATTAATAGTTCTGTAGAGTTATTTATATCATAGTCATGTTCAAAAGCTGGAACATATTCCTTTCCAATTCTCTGGTTAAGAGTTATGTACGGCCATTTAGATTATACTCAGAAAGGAGTAGTGATCATGCATAGCCCTAACAACATATTACACCAAAATTCATACCACAATGTAGGTGAAAGCCTAGGACTGGAGACTACCCCTGGAAAAATTAATCACAAAGTACACACAGACTCCCAAGTTACTCAGTGGTGAGCATGATTAAGATAAGCCACTAACAGTGACCTCTGGTCAAATATCCTAATTGTTAGTGTGAAAACTCACTAGGTAATGAAGTGTAACCACACGTTTAGATGTAGCTGTTGTAGAATAGGACTGATATTAGTCTTAGAGGCACCGAAAAACAATGCCTGTAATTTTGTGTGTGTTTTTTACAGATATCTTCTGATTTGTGGTGTGTGTGTTTACAAATGTTTTATGATTTCTTGAGAAAAGTGTGATTGCTGTATTAACAATGTTAGATGATTCTGGTGTCAAATTGTGGTTCTTCAGGAGGTACACTGTGCTAAGGATTTAACCTGATAGAGTAGTGGTAGTGGATGTTGTCGGTAGAAGTTACTTAATGGAGCTCTGCTCTAAACACCTCCACGAATTGGACCCATAACATTCACCAGATTTGACTTAGAGATCACAAAGAAATGCCATAAAGATTTGGAGTATGTAAAAATCAGCAAATTGCACATAGTTGTGCTAGCACGATTTTTATGGTAACTGGAGAACAAGTACGAGGTTACAATCAAGGAATTTGAGGAACAGAAAGACGAATACAAAATACAAAAAGTTCTGGCTGAAAAGGAGGTAAACCGACACTCATGATTAACAGATGATACAGAGAGACAATACTAACTAGGAACAATGTGGTAAGTCAACCTATAACTTGCTGGCATTCATTACCAAAATAATGGGGATAAATAACCAGGGACGAGGTTAGTAGAAATGTCAGAACATCTGTTCATGTGGTGCACGGTGTAGCTAGTTTTATTCTCTCTCGCTATAGATCCCGAACATAAGTAGTCCAACCAAAGTTTAAGAAAGTGTAGATGCAAAAAATAACCTGCTGCCACTGAATCCATTACTGTTAAGTAGCTCGTGACCTATGTCAACAACATGGTAGATATAGCTCTAGTTATGAGATTGGTGTCTTAGCGACAATGCTAATAGACGAGATAAGTGTCATAATATATATTTCATTTATAGGTGATTCCTCTTGGTTATCAAAAATGGCTGCAGATTCAAGTCAGATGTGCATTACCACTTGACTATCTACTATATGGCTGCTAAAGGACTGGAGGGCATCAGTCAAGAAGTTGCTGTAAATTGAAATAGCTATAATTTAAGAAGTACTGTAAATAATGGCAATTATATATTTGCCACTAAAGAAAGCAAGTAGCCAAAACAAAAAACAAACATGTAATATATTTTTTCCATTGGAAATATGATTCAAGGATACCTACTGATGATGCTCTACATAGTTTACTGCAACAGTAACCGTTCGTCTTTCGATGTAGTTATCATTAGTGTATAACATTTTTATTCAGTTCATTCTTTATGATCTTTCTTCACCTTTTCTACGTAGTTGTGTCTAGGGCTGCGGTTGTTGGCGTTTGGTAATAGAGCAAGCGACCTTTGCTGTTAATCTATCAGCTGCCACGTTACGAAGGTAGCACGAGTTGATAACTGGGTCTCGAGCTGCTCGTGCTTCTAGTGCAACGCCTTTCCGTGGCGGCAGTTGGGTTCAGCAGATGTTAATTACCCTCTTAGAAATAATCACGTACGAACAACAAAAAACCAGCGTCGACAAGACACTCTTTCCAGATAATGGGACCAGGATGTATTAATATTAACGTATAACTCTCGGTGAAAACATTTAATATGTTATTGCTTATGTGATATCTCTAGTTATTAATAATGGTTAGGTGTTCGTTGCGAATCCAGTAGAAAACAAGTTGGGTGGGGAACTCGCAATCGGAACATTTTATTTAACAATAAGAAATATATATAACTATGCTTCACTTTGGGGTCCCTGACTTAGTGTCGTAAAAAGTACAATCCAGATTGAAATTACGAAATACTACTACATTTAAAGTTATTATTTTGTTACATCTGGTCTCTTTCATAAAAGTCCCCTGTGCTCAGCAGACGTTTCTATAAATAGAAGATTTACAACTTCATTCGTGCTAAAAATCAATACTGATGCCTTAGAAGTGTGTATTTTAGTGTAGTTTGAGTTATTAATAACAAAACGAGCATATTTTATACTTACTGTAAGATAAAGTAAGAACAATATAACTTCATATTGGCTACATTTTTTCCTCTTTAAGTTAACTAAATATTTTTGTTATTTCAGAGCTGTATATTTGTTTTTGTTGTTCCAGAACTATGCATATATATATATAATTGTTATTGTTCTATAGCTATATGTACATTTGCTGTTGTTCTATATATATATATATATGTGTGTGTGTGTGTGTGTGTGTATGTAGTTGTATATTTGCTGTTGTTCTAGATATATATAAAGTATGTGTGTGTGTGTGTGTATGTAGTTGTATATTTGCTGTTGTTCTAGATATATATAAAGTATGTGTGTGTGTGTGTGTATGTA